>NC_053448.1:1311169-1420557 GCF_007990345.1 Gossypium hirsutum
ACAACAGGAATGTTTTGAGTATTACTCTGAATAAGCCCTAAAGACTACAGGGATTTCTTCAGCAGTCCAATTGTTTAGCTCGCTTCCAGGCTCATAAGGGCAGATCTCCAACAAAGCCCTCCTTTCCGTTGCTTCTATGGCGTTAGTATAAACGTTTTCCAACATTCCTCCCATGCCGCTACCGGACACTCCACATTCAGAATGAATAAATCCTTCCGACACAAAAGATGTAGATATGTGGGGAAAGGTTAAAGGCTCACACTTAGCTTCATGTCCATTCAAACGCGCCCTTCTTCTCTCTTGTCTCTTCTCTACTTCTTTCTTCTTCTGCTTCATGTCTGGCTTGTACCCTAAACCAAATCTATCAAACTTTTCCTTCGGCATTGGTGCCTCAATCCTTCCCTGAAGATATTTTCCCAATCCTTTCCCGGGTAAGGCTCCTCTTCCTACCATCAATCGCAATCCCATCTCAGTGGTCCTGGATATTTTCGGTACTGAGATTCTATTTCCCTCCGCAATAAACATCGCGTTCACAAATTCTAACGACCGAAATGAACATTCTAGTGCCTCATCGTTGATGTCCACATAAGGTGCATCGCTAGTCATCATTGCGATAATATCCTCCTCTGCATCTATTGTTACCAACCGATCCTCCGATACCAACTTCACCTTCTGATGTAATGATGAAGGTACTGCCCCTGCTGAGTGTATCCACGGTCTCCCCAATAGACAGTTGTAGGAGGGTTTAATATCCATCACCAAGAAATCCACCTCATAATTGACTGGGCCAATCCTTAATAGTACCTCAATTCTCCCCATAACCTCCTTTTTTGTTCCATCAAATGCTCTTACTATGCTCTGGCATGCTTTCATGTGCGAACTGTCTATTGGTAGTCGACTAAGAGTGGACAAAGGCAATACATTTAGTGCAGATCCATTATCAACCAAGGCCCCCGGGAGTGTGTACCCTTTGCATCGGACAGTAACATGTAGGGCTTTAGTAGAACCTCTTCCTCCGGATGGTATTTCATCATCACTGAAGAAGATAAAATTGTCAGCACCAATATTGTTGATCAGCCGATCCAGCTTGTTTACCGAAATATCGTCAGCCACATATGTTTCGTTTAGCACCTTTAATAGTGCATTCCGATGTACTTCTGAGTTTAAGAGTAAAGCTAATACAGAAATGCGGGCTGGCTGTTTGTGTAGTTGCTCCACAACACTGTATTCACTGTGTTTCAAAAACTTCAGAAACTCCTTTGCCTCCTCTTCTTTTATTGGTTCATTTACCAATGGTTCAACTTCTACTGCTTTCCCTTTCCTCTGTTCTTTCTTCCAATTCTCTTCCCTGGACGACTCTGCTTGAGCGTCATATCCTTTTCCATTGCGCGTGTAAGAACCTGTTTCCTGATTTCTTTCTGCTTCTTTTCCCAAAATGGTCACATTACACCCGTAATTCCACGGCACCATTTTGTTATCCCTATAAGAGAAATTTGATAGTTTCTGGATTACAATTTTCGGTGTTACCTGAGCCCTAACCTCATTACCCTTAGGGCGTGAGATAATGACCACAGGATGATTTGGAACCTTTGTTCCCAACTCTGTCGCGCATATACTCCTCATTTCTTTCGCATCTTCGTAAAACCTCATCTCCTTGTTATCCATCATGCTTTGAACCAAAGCTTTAAATCCTTCACATTCTTGGATTTCGTGCCCTGTTTTATGGTGAAATTCACAATAATTTCCCATCTCATGCCCTTCCTCAGAATCTGAAATAACCAAACCTCTTTTCGCCATTTCTTTCCAGACCCGTTTCAATGGAGTTTTTACTTCAGCAATGTCAGTCTTGACTTCTTCTCCCGTACCTTCGCTAACCATATTCACCCCCTTATCTGCGTGATTTGGTAACGGATTCTTTGCGTTAGGTGAGTCGTCAAGTTTGACAACACCTAAATTGATAAGTCCTTCTACTACCTTCTTGAAGGCAGTACAATTTTCTATCGAGTGCCCAGAAATTCCCGCATGATAATCACATTGCGCGTTCGTATCATACCATTTTGGATACGGGGGTTGTAGAGGACTCAAGTAACGAGGAGCAACAACATGTGCATCGAATAAAGTCTGATACAACTCCTTGTATGACATCGGGATTGGCGTGAATTGGGGCTTTTCAGTAGTTTTCCTAGCTCCTGACTCTTGTCTTGATGATCCCTGTTGATTAGCAACCACTTTCTTTGGTTGATTCACGGTAATTGACCTACCATAAGCATTCACATTATTCACTTCATTTTCTCTTTTCCTCGGGGGTGCCCTCCTATTATTTTCTCCTCCATCTATTTTTCCACTTTTAATGGCATGCTCAATCATTTCACCATTCATGATTATATCCGAGAAATTTTTTGAAGCGCTTCCCAACATGTGAGTGATGAACGGGGCTTTCAAAGTATTAATAAAAAGCGTCGTCATCTCTTTTTCCAAAAGCGGTGGTTGGACCTGAACCGCCACCTCTCGCCACCTCTGCGCATATTGTCTGAAGCTTTCGTTCGATTTCTTCTCTAAATTTTGCAGAGTTATCCTGTCAGGCATCATTTCTGAGACATGATTGTATTGTCTCAGGAAAGCCTGTGCTAAATCCCTCCAAGTAGCAATTTTAGCTCGGCTCAGCTGATTGTACCACTTTGACGCCGCTCCCGTAAGACTTTCCTGAAAGCAATGTATTAATAATTGATCATTATTAATATGCCCCGTCATTCTTCTACAAAACATAGTAATATGGGATCCTGGGCAACTAGTCCCGTTGTATTTCTCAAATTCCGGCATCTTAAATTTGTAAGGGAGCACCAAGTCCGGAACCAAGCTCAGATCTTTTGCATCTATTCCATAGCTTTCGATGCTTTCTATTGCCCTAAACTTCTCTTCTATCCATTTCCATTTCTCCTCAAATTGTTTTGGAAATTCCTCCTTCGCCTTGTCCTTTTCAACCATCTCGTCAAGATCTGGGACAGCAATATTATTCGGGCTATCACCGGGATTAAAGCCCGCTCCGGGTTGAAAATTCATTGGGATTGAAGCATCGCCCTGGAACTGCTGGGGCCTAACCGACACAGAGGGTCTCCGCGGATGCAGCTCAGTCTGTACTTGCGCATGCGGAGGCGTGAAACCTGGAGGATAAAGTGGTTCACCATTGTTTTCTTCTTCACTAACAATCACAGGACCTTTACCCTTATCTACTCCCTTCAATAATTGCGTCATCTTAGCCACCAGATCATTTTGGGACTCCTCCATCTTTTGCACCATGTCACGCTGAATCTTTTCTATTTGCTCTTTCATTTGCACCTGCAACTGGTCTTGCATTTCTTTTTGAAGTCGTTCTAGCTTCTCCAACCTTTGGTCCATAATTTTTGTCCTAGCTCGGGTACCGTAACTTTGTTGGTTTTCCAGGTTAACTGAAATGATTTTATTCGATTAGGTTTTTTTAATGGTCATTAATGCATATGATGTGATGCAATGCATGAAAAGAATGCAAAGAAAAAGAGGCACTGATTCTCATTCAACTTCATTAGAAAACTTTACTAGATAAAGAGTTTCTTTACATAAAATAGACTACATATATGGCTTTGCCCTTACACTCAAAGCCTTAACCTTTCCAAGAAGCCAAGCTAACTCTCGGCCCCTGTCAGACTCTAACTCATACTTCAAACTTAATAGATCAGCCTGAACCGCTAGAGTTTGCAGATGATCAGCTACCTCGCGCACTTGAGTCACCGCCTCTCCCATAATATAATCTCTTTTTCTAATCTGCTCCTGAGACTGGCGGAATTGTCTTTGCCACTGCTCATTATTTTCTTCCAGAAGCTCTATCCGGATTTCACTATTTTGCAATGCATTCTCTAGCCCTCCTATTTGTCTTTTTAATTCTTCAATTTTGTCTAAGCTCGCCCTTAATTCAACCGTAGCATTACGATTACAGTACTGGTGAAGCGTTCTTTCTAGTTCAGTTATCCGGACCTTCAACTCCGTCTTCTCGTCTTGGCAAACTAGTAGACTCTTTCCCAATGCGACTTCTCGAGCCCGAGTATCCTGAAATTTCTTTTCCCATTGATTAGCTTTCATCTTTTCCTGCTGAATTTCTTGTCGCCATTGTTCTGGCGTTTTACCCAAGCCAGCAGCTCTTACCGACCTACGCAACTTGTTGTAATCTGTCTTCAGGCTGTCCAAATCTTCTTCTGCTTTGTTCTTTCCTTTTCTCAATTTATCAGCCTCTAATCTTTGAATGTCCACATCCAGTCCTAACTGCATTTTTTCTTCTTCTAGTTGTTCTATCTTCTTCCCCAATTCTAAACTCCTTTTTTCAAATTCTTGTTTGATGATTTCTATCTCAGAAGGCAAAACTTGTAAGTGTTCCTCTAAAGATCGAGCAGTTTCTGAATTTGACGCCGGGATGTTGTCGTTGATCCTTTGATCACGCCACTGACCATACTCGGGGGTAATTGTCGGACCCACGGCTAAGATCTTCATTCGATGAGTCTGGTTCCAGGCACTAGATATTTCTCGAACCTTCTTCTTGTAATTGTCCTCCCTATAGGAAAAATCACTATAAGCCAACCCCTGCGTTGCTGGTATAAATTGTCGTGATCTATACTGTCTTGATACGAGTAGAGGAGCATATCCGATAGCTCCCCATATCCCGAGCAGCGGAACCCAGTCAAAACCTCCACATCGGTACAATATCTCATCAGGAATTAACCAAGGAGCCCTCCATTCAATATCTTCATCCTGGAGATTTTGGAGTATCTCTATCCATTTTTCTTCTGAAATATCATCCCGTCTGGGTGTGGCCACCGATTCTCCTAGAGGGGAGTAACTATCGGAGAATACCCGATAAGAGACCTTTTCGACCTTCCAGAAGTGGCTATGGAACCATGCCAATAAGAGCTGCGCGCATCCAATAAACCTTCCCTCCCCTGCTTTTCGACACGCATTCAGGGATCTAAAAGTTTCAGCGAGTATTGCCGGAACCGGTGTCACCCCTTTACTAAGCCGATCAAACAAATCAGATACAGCCTCGTCTATGTGTCCTAAAGCTTTGGGGAAAACCACTAGTCCATAGATACCTAAAGCGAAGACATCGACCCTTTTCTTTAAGTCAGGATGTACAAGCACCAAATCTCGCAAACTTTTCCAAGGAACACATTTACTGTCGCCTTTCTGTTGGATCCGGGCAGCAACCCACTGCTCGCTCATCCCAGTGATGTTCATTAATTTCTTTAACAACGGAGGGACACAAGCAGCTCTGGAATAAGCCTTGTCGACTTGAATCTTTGGGCACCGAAGCAAGGTCGTATACTCCTCCACATTAGGCGTCAAATCTACTTTCCCAAAAGTGAAACAACTGTAGGCAGGATTCCAGAACTGAGCAAGGGCTCGGAATAAATACTTGTCCACTTTGACACTAAGCAGATAAGGTAGGTCACCGTAGTTACAATAGAACAGCTGCTTGGCCTCGACATCCCATTGATCCCAGACTTCTTTCATTTCTCGAAGGTCATTCTGGATTACACTGATACGGGTAAAATCCCACAATTCTCACACGTACCATTCTGTAAGACTATCGCCTTTCTCCCGTTGTGTCGTTTCAGCCCATATTCGCACAGCCGCATTATCCTCTATTTTATCAACAAACCCCTTTTCCATGATAAGCTTTCTACTGAGAAACTGAATGTAAATCGACACCTCTTTTAGAATGAAGATGCCATGCAATCACAAACAAAGTAAATTAGCATTAAACACAGAATAAGATTTAAAATAAGCGACAAATAAATACAACATTCATTTAGGTAAGCACTAAAAATTTGGAGTAGCTCTACCTAGGTCGGTTCCTATGGCTCATTACATGTGGTTTGGTTCTAAAGTAGGGTACCTGAACCAGCAAATTCCTCGATCCTCACCCATTATAGGCTCATACGGACCAAGTTCGATTCAGGGGGATACATTTCCCTATGGCCATGCGGAGATGAAAATCTCACGAAGACATAGGTACGGATGTATCCCAAAAGCGATTCACTATCCCATGCGGAGGTGAAAACCTCACGAAGGCGTAGTTTCTCACTCCCACTTAAAAAGGTGTGACCAACGGTCATGCAATGTAATGCGGAAAGATACCAAAATTTAAACAATCGGAGCAATTATAAACCCCAATGATGATGATTATGATAAAGACAGATAAAATGCGATGAAAGGATCGTAATTTTAAACCGAATTTTCAATTTTTGACAAAAGACAAAAAGTAATCACCACGTGGCTTGACCCTCTTATGTCCCCAGTGGAGTCGCCAAGCTGTAGACACCATTTTTTGATGAAAACGGGGTCGACTTGGATTTTGAAAAATGAAACGGGAGTCGCCACCAATCCTTTTCTATGAGGTGTGATTGGATCACCTCTAAAAGTAGTTATTTTTAATAAACGGTTTGATTTTATTAAAACAACAGGTTTGATCCACGAAATTCAGAAAAACGGGTTCGGGAGTCGGTTACGCACGAGGAAGGATTAGCACCCTCGATACGCCCAAAATTGGTACCTTAGTTGATTACTTAATGTCTTAATGTCGAAAAGTTGAAAACTTTAAAGAAATTTAAAAATACGTTCCTTGTATTAAAAAGTTGAAAATTTTGGGAAAAGGGGACACATTCCGCGTTAATCGAGAAAAAAAAATATCATATCCAGTAAGTTAGGACACAATGTCTCGAATTTCCGATACGCGAATGAATGCCAAAATTTTATTTATTTAAAAAGATATTTTATTATCTCGGGTTTAGGAAAGGGATCATGCCCAGTAAGTTAGGACACAATCTTTTCTTAACTCCCGATATCATTTAAAACTTGAGTTTAAAAGAATCGTGTAATAAAGTTTAAAAGAATATTCAATTGTTTAAAATCAAGTGAAGAAATCGCAACCCAATACGTTAGGGCACAATTTCTTAAAATATTAAACATTGAATATTGCATTTATTTCGAAAAATCCTCGTCTCGAGAAAACAACGTGTCACATCCAATGCGTTAGGACACAACGTATTGAATTCTTGATAACGAGCTTTATATCATTTTTAAAAGAGTAATCTCGATTATTTAAATTCAACGAAGAAAATCGGAACCCAATACGTTAGGGCTCGATTCTCTCGAAGATCTAAAATACCGAGTGTTACTTTTATTTTAGATTTTTTTGTTTTTGATAAATCCGAGTAAAAATGAATGCAAAATAATAATAATGATGACAATGTAAATAAAATGATACAAGCAAAATAATAAACAATAAAAACAATTATACGGGCGAAATAACAAACGATAAAAAACTAAAGTAAGAAAATAAACAATAATAAACATGTAAATAAATAAATGAACAAAATCAACAAAATCATATAATTATAAAGATACATAAACACGTATACATATAAGCATGAAAATATGAAAAGCATGCGCATGTACACCTTATTTAAAACTATTGGACGTGAAAATACATAAGCATATATGCACGTACATGTATACGTGTAAAACCATCATCAAATATATATAAATACATATGTAATTATATATATAAATCACAAAGTACAAAAAATATAAACAATATATTTTGAAAATATAATGGATATGTAAGAGCATATATATATATATATAAATATACACATATGAAAAAAAGAGTATTTTTGTATATAAAAAAACATACATATACATATACCTATATACATATATAAGCAATTATATAATAATAATATAATATGAAGCATATATATAAAATTTACATAATAAGTATAAACAAAATATGAGGATAATAATAATAACAGTAAATAACATAATAGGTTTAATAATAAAATAAAAGTAAAAAAAAATTTAGAAAAGGACTAGAATAATAAAAGAGCAACATTTGGGGCGAAATCAAAAATAAATAAATAAAGAAAGGGACCCAATTGTGATGGACGCGAAAAGTAGAAGGGCCAAATGGGAAATATTCCCATGTTAACCAAATGGTGCCGTTCTGCCAAGGCCCAGGCGCATGGTTCTTGGACCAAATTGAAAACCATCACAAAAGAGGGAGGACCGCGTGCGCAAATTACCCATGCGCTAGAAAACACGCGGATCCTAGGCGGTTGGGTCGGGTCAACGCGCGGATCCTCCCCACCAAAACGACGTCGTTTCATGTTTAGTATAAATAATAAGAAAAACCCAAAAAAAACAAATCAGTTTCATCTTTAAAAAAAACAGAGAGAGAGAGAGCTCTCTCCTTCTCTCTCAGGCCCAAGACCGGCCATGGGTTCCGGCGATCTTCCGCCATTGACGGCGTCGCGCCGGCCACCGTACACGGTGGCCGGAAAACTTCAAAAAAGGTATATATTTTTTTTACACTTTTCTCTTTATATTATATATGTATATAAGTAAATAAACAAAAAAGAAAAAAAATATATATATCTAAGAAGAAATCGAAAATAAAAGAGAACCCTGCTTATCACCTTTAAACTTTTTGCTTTTTATTTCTGTAAATGCTACCAAAAGGAAAAGAAAAGCCCACTGTTCCCGAAAAAAAATCCCCTCTTTTCTCTTTATGTTCGGCTTTTATAGCGAAAGAACCAAAAGAAAGAAAAAGATTTAATATTTTCTTGTTTTGTGTTGTCTGCTTCTTTTTCTCCTTGTTGCGTGTTTGTTTCTCTCCTTGCAGGTGGAGCAGGTGGAGCGACGTCAGAAGGGCAGGTGGCCGTGACTTGCGGCGCTGGAGGCTGAAGACCTAGGTGCGACGCACCTAGGGTTTTCCCTTAGCTGGAAATTGGCCTAAAAATTTTTTTTTGGGCCATTTGGGCTTAGGGTTAAATTTGTTTGGGCTGTGTTGTATTGGGTTTGGATTATTGGGTTTGGGCCATTGTAAGGGTTATTTGGGCCCTCTAGCAAATTTGGGCTTGTACAATATATATTTTTCGATAAAAAATTATGTAAAATATTCAAAATTTATCTAACTATTTCAAATTTTACTTGAGAAAGTGAACATCCGACTAATAGGCCACAATTTTGAGTTTGTAGTTAAGTTTTTCGCATCAACTTTAGATCTTAAACCTTGTAATATAATATATAGAAAAAGAAATTTAATTAGCTATTAAATAAATTAAAAATATTATTGATACATGGGTAAAGGGAAAGCATTTTAAAGTTGAATTAAATAAATTATAGTGTAATAATATACTTGTAAAATTATTCACATTTCTAACTTTAAAAAAGTTCAGTTTATCGTGTTGTAAGGTTTCTTTCCTTTAACATACATACACAGTTACGGGCGAAGTCAGAACAATCTTTTAAGAGAACCGAATGAAATTTTAATTTTTTATAGTCTATATATTTATTTTTTTTAAATGATTAAATCGAATTTTTATAATTTGAGGGTCAAAGTGTAATTTTACCTTTACTAATTTAAAATTTTTTTAAAAATTAGATAGCCTAGATTCACCTATGGACACACCCCATTTATAAGGACATTTAGAAGGGGGAAAAAGCATAAAAATGATAATTTTATGCTGAATAATGTAAAATATTACTAAATACATACAAAAAGTTAAATAAATAAATGAAGCTTGGATCCTATTTCATTTCATCGTACTTATAACAAAGTTCAAAAAATTCAGTATAAAAATATTACCAAAAAAAATTTACAAAATGAGTAAAGCAAATTATACTTAGAAATGAAAATATTCATCCAAGAAAAACCAAAGAAGGGTATAAACACACAAAAAGAAAAGTGACTTGTATGAAAATTAAAATATATAAAATATAACAAAGTGACTTGTATGAAAATTAAATTCGAGACTCTGATGTCGGTCCTACTTTAATTATTGATATTTTTGGAAAACTTTAGATAAATTGTGATTGTTAGTCTGTAAATACTCAAGAAATAACTAATGCTTGATTTTTAAAAAAGAAAAGGATATATAAAAAATTTATAATTAAAAAAAAAACATGAAGTACACATGGATTGCCATGTGAGCTGCTATGTTTAAAATCTTAACATTTTAGTTAGTATTTTCGGTAAAAAAATAATTCAACTCTTCTTGAAAGGATTTAAAAGGTTGATGGTTAAATTTGACTCTTTTTTTAAAAATTGATGGCAAAATTTAATAAATAAAAAAATAAAAACTAAATTAAAATTTAAGGATAAATTTTACCTTAAATCAATAATTAAATAAGAATTTAAGGATAAATAATTTAATGACGCACATGCCACTCGTATAGAATTAATTAAGCAATTAATGTTAGCCCCAACGTACATGCAACCTAGCTATATTGCTTGCATTGATATCGAATTTTCTCTCATCTTCCTCTCTATAGAAGTAGACTAACACAGCCGCTGATGAACATCAACCCCAGTCTGAAATTCGCATAAGCAGGCCTGGTTATTAAGTAATTCAAACAAAATGGCTAATCGATCGTGCTTATCGTATGCGTTTCTTTTACTTGTTGCATTTCAATCCTCTATGATTATGGCCAATACTGTTATTCATACACCTCAATGCAGACCAGTAGCAGCTTCCTCCAAGGATAAGATCTTATTCTCTATGAACTTGCTCATATATAAAGCAGAATTTTTTCTTCGTGCTTCAGTTGGTGTTGGAATCAATGGTATATCACCAGGTCTGGTCCAAGGTCCTGTCCCCATTGGAGCCACCCTTGCCAATATCACTAACTCCGCCCGTAGGGTTATTGAGGAACTTGGTTTAGCTACTGTTGGCCATCTCAGGTTCCGACCCTTTTATACTTTCCATAATCTTTGGTTAATATTTGCTCCAAGTCCCTATACTCTTCATTCATTTGAAATATAATCCCTTTACTTATCTTTCCAAGTTCATTACAATGTTTTCTATTTGTTACATGGCATCAAGTAGGGGCGAATCTGACCGGGTAGGCAAGGCCATGACCTCCTAAAAAAAGGAAAAAATTGCTTTTTAAGTCCCCTCATGAATGATTAAATTAAAAATTAATTTATAGTAAAATTACACTTTGGCCCTCAAAAAATGAAAAAAAAATCTATTTAGTCCTTTTTAAAAAGATGAAATCATAAATTAATACATGATAAAATTATATTTTGATCTCTCAAAAATTTATTATTCAATTCTGCCCCCTAAAAAAAATTCTAGATTTGTCTTTGTTATTAAGTGAGTATTTTTCTTATTTCAAAATATCACACCATCAAATTTAATGAAAGAATTTTAACGATGCTAACAATTAGATCTGAGTTTTTAAATCTAAAAAAGTAAAGAGACTAAATTCTAAATGCATGAAGATTACATGGGCTTGGAGTATATTTTAACGTGATGCTTTTTATTAAACTTTAAGAAATGGAATAAATGTTTGGTAAACTATACCATTAGTCACTAGACCATGGGTAAGTTTTAATTTAAATCACTGAACTATTCAAAAAAATTTAAGTTACTAGACTGTTAAGTTTTTTCTTAAGAAAAATAAAAGTTCCACAAGTGAGTTCCAAGCAACGATTTGATGATCGTTATGGTGGATCAGTACCCATCAACAAGTAAGATAACATGACTTAGATTCAAATCAATCTGACGGTTAGTGTCAAAGATCGGAGAAAAAAATGTTTGAATTTTAGTTTGCAGATCCATGGCATCCAAACCTAATTCATGAAAAAAAATTGAATTGTAGAAGAGAAGGAGAAAGAGAGCTTTCGATGGTGCAGGCAATGCGAATAGAGAAAGCCATTAGCATAGATATTTACAGCCCAATGACTTAAATAAAAACTTTTGAATAGTTCAGTGACTTAATTATAATTTTTTTAGTTAATAAGGGTTTTAATTAGAAACTTTTTTAATTAATCCACCTAGAGTCAATTGTTTTTAGTCTTGAAGAGAGATATTAGCATAATTTTGGAATTTCTACGGATCAAGATATTAAGTGAATAAATTGTTTAATTCATATTGATAATTACAGATGAAGTCTAGATAGATTCTTTCTTGGGTATTGTTTCACTTCTTGGTTATTATTTGATTATTTTCTTGATTTGTTCTTTGTCGAGTTCTTAGTTAATTAATTTAGTTAATTTTAGTTTAATTCAATCACTTTAACTTGTCAGTTAAATAATAGAAAGACGGTAATTACTAGTACTTTTAGTCCTCGTGGGAACGATATCTTTGCTTACCATAGCTATATTATTTATCGATAGGTGCACTTGTCTTTGTTTTATTTTTAATTGGTTTTGTGGATATTAAGTTTAGAGGGTGTGAAAATAGAACGTCGGTAATGACAATATATCGCAAAGAAAAGAGAAATAAAAATAAAGAACACACAGATTTTTACGTGGAAACCCTTCGAGAAAAAACCACGGGCAGAGGAGAAGAAAATTCATTATGTTGAATTTGAATAATTCCAAGAGGAGTTTCGATTACATCTATTTATAGGTTGAAAAAACCTAATTAAATCAAAGTCAAATATATTAAGCTAATAAAAGCTAAATATATTATACCCATAAATACTAAATCTTCTAGAAAGAAGATATATTTTGTTTAACTTGACTTGCAAGCAATCTCTTAGAATTTGGGTCACACAACTCTAACAGAGGGTAATAATTGGCTATGGAAGATAGATACATACATACCCAATTTGTTTCCTTCATGAATCACCATCCATTGCCATTGCAACCTTCACTGCCTTGCTTCTTAACTATCTGTAATTTTTATTTTTTCCAGTTTTCGAAACCAGACAGAAAACACCATATCATGGCTCGGTGAACTTAAATCCAAAATCGATGTGATGGTTAAATGCTTTTTATTTGTTTTTATAAGATGGATAATGGATATAATACTTGTATCGAAGATGAATCGTTACCAATTTAGTATTGATGGGTGTTCTGTTAATACAATGGTGTTTAAAAAAATTGCAAAGTAAAAATTGAGTTTTTAATCATGAAGACACAAATTTTATGAATGGAAACAATGAAGAAAGGTTAGAATTCATTATCTTTCTGCCGAACGAACGAAGATATATTTCTAGATTTTCAGTGAATAATAACTCGGATTTTCCGAATAAAAAAGAAGATAAAATTTACGATTATTCAGAATTGAATCGAATAATAGGTACTGGACATTGTGATTTCATATATTCTGCTCTTCTCCACGAGAATGCTGCAAAACTTTTGGAAAGAATTTTTTTAATAAAAAAAATGAGTTGACAATGATATGGAAAAATAAGTTTATGTGACATTAAATTATCCGATGGGATCATGACTGATGTGGTAGGAAATGCCAATTTAATAATTTCTCTAATGTTTATTATTATTTTTAAAATAATTTATAAATCTATTCTTAATTTTAACTCGTGGCTCCAAATTAATTAAAGATGCAGTAATAGGTTTGAGTGGTATTTAACTTTATGGTTTGGTCATATACCTAATTCTCTTCCATGTTTAATGGTCAACATTGTTACAAAGCAATTCTTAATCAAAATTAGTTTAAATAATTAGTTTGTGCTAATATTAAAATTCTTATTTAACTGACGTTGCAAACCGAAGAATCCACGTACCATATGTATATTAATATGGTTTAAAATTATGCCTTTTTGTCTCAATATTAAGCTTTCGACATTAATGACTTTTCTATATCAAAAAGTAGAAGCATCTAAAGTCAATTAATTACTATCTAGTATCCTACGGCTTCATAGAAGTCGTGAATATTTTTGTTTAGAAAATTTTGCCACTCGTTTTGACAAAGATTGGCCTTTCCGAGCATTATAAGCTGTTTCTTCTTCTTCTTCTTCTCCTTCTCTTCCACAATGTCTACAACTCTACCAACTTAACCCCAACAGAACCAAAACCTTTGCTTTGATCAAATAAAATTAGCTTCATCTTTACAAACCGCTGGCCAATTACCATAGACTGGAGGTCTCTCCCCATTGGTGGTGCTTCCACGATAATGGAAATTAGAAAAAAAGGACCACTCGATTGCCATAAATGTCAATTAATTACAATCTAGTATCCTACGGCTTCGTAAAAGCCGTGAATATTTTAGTTTAATGATTAATTATTTACTATTTTAAATAAAACTACTGTCATCTTATATCATAAAATGCCTATAAACATAAATTATTGTTTTTTTGATGAAACTGATTAAAATGTTAAATTTTTATGTAAATTTTAATTATTTTTTATATATTTTTTGAATTTTTATGAGATAGATGTATACTATTATAAGAGTTATCAAGTTAATATCGTTTCTGAGCATTATAAGCTGTTCCTTATCTCTTCCACAATATCTACAACTCTACCAACTTAACCCCCAACAGAACCACCATAGACTTGAGGTCTCTCCCCATTGGCGGCGCTTCCACGAAAATGGAAAGAAAAAAAGGACCACGGCATCATTACAACCACTCGATTGCCATAAGAATGACATCAACATATTGCAAGTTTTTCTACCCACCTGGCTCAAACAACCATCATCTACATCTGGATATTTCAATGAACAATTGTGCACATACAAGAACAGCATAACCCCGCAGCTCCTACAGACACTAGAAGTGGAACTAGAGTTCTTCCAACTCTTCTTTTATCTGCATTTCCTTTGTGGGTTCTTTGAGGTGGTGGCCTGGTGGTTGACTGAGGCGATGGTGGCCATTTCCACCCCCTGCGAGAGGCGCAAATGTCCCAAATTTTTTTAAGGTTTTACCTCATTTAAATTAAATTAAAAGTTTAGGCAAATGATAATTTTTTTATGAATAATAAATACATGGATTTTACTTAATAACATGGAAAATAAAAATTGTAATGTAAGTGTCTCAATTGTAAATTTATTCTTGAATGCTTAAAATGAAATTTTTTTTTATAGTTGGGTGATTATTTATACAGTTTTTATCTTATAAAAAATAGGTAAACTATACCAGTAGTCACCTAACTATTAGCATGTTTCTATTTTGATTACACAACTCTAATTTTTTTTATTTAGTCACTAATATCATCAACATTTAATAGTTTAGTTACTTATCGTTAAATAATACTGATGCCATCATTCTATATTGGCATAATAATAAATTTAGCCCCTAATATTTTTAAATTTTATAAATTTAGTCATAATTCTAAGAATTCAAAAAATTTAACTTTTTTTAACTTTACATATTCTGTCAATTTAGTCTTGATTTGATAAAAGTATATCCCTCAAAACTGCCCATAAGAACTGCCGAAACAACATTTTGATAAAATTTGTAAATATCAAAGGACCAAATTTATTACTATGTCTAAAAAGTCACATCAACATTTTGTTAGTGATTTAACGAAAAAGTCACCAAATATCATATATCGATAATGCTAATGACTAAATCAAAAAATATATATGAAATTAGATGACCAAACAGTTAAGTGAGTATTCGTGGAATTTATCCATAAAATTAGTAACTAGATTAACCTTAACAAGCATTTTGGCTAATTTGGCCTCTCCGCCACCGGGCAGTCATATTAGAAATGATTTTCAATGCTTTTAAATACTCGTTTACTTGTAATTAATTGAGTGTGCAAGTGGTGAAGTCAACCATTTCTCCTTTCAAAAGTTTCGATTAGACATAAAAGTAATATTTAAGATTTGTTTTAATTACCATTTTCAAAAATTTTCTTCCCAAAATCAAAATTTTATTTGTTAATTTAATAATTAAGGTATTCATCGTAGATTTGAGTCACATCAATCACATTATTATTACAATTTTATCCTCCTCTTATAATTCATTAACAAAAATGCTTTTCTGCACTTTTCAAAATATTTTTAAATTTATCAACTTAATTTAGTTTCGATTTTTTTTTCACATCAATTCTTGAATTTAAATTCCATTAAACCTGTTAATCTCTTTTTTAAAACACAATGCCATATTATTATCTGGTTTTTAAAGAATTATATAAAAGAAATTAAAAACGTAAATCTAAAATGAATCTGGACAATAAAACATTCAGGTCATTCTGAATTTGGACATTCATTTCTCATAGCTCAATTTGGACGTAATTTTTGGACAATAAAGCATCTTTTAGGCTTTTCCTAATTTAAAAAACTTAAAGAAACTCATTTTTTTTATAATTTTGTTTTGATTTTTATAAATTTTAAAATTTCTTTACAAATTTTAATAAAATTTATTAAATTCCTATAGTTTGTTATATTTTAATAGCTTTTATTTATTTCTGTAATTTTCTATATTTTATTAAATTGTATAATTTTTATAAATTCTTATATATTTGAAAATTTATCTATTTTTATAGATTTCCTATAATTTGTATAATTTTACTGTTTATATATTTTATTTTTAAATATTTTTTGAAAAAAAGGGCAATTAAACTTTTTACAGTACCCTTAACCCAAAAAAAAAAAAACAAGCCAATGAACGATATAACACTAACAAAAAGAAAGACCAAACTATTTCATAGAACCAAATTCGAAAATTAATATGAACAAAAAAATTTGAAAGACTAATTAAGTTTAGAAATATTAAATATTGATTTATTCCTTTCGATTAATGAGTATCTATATAAATTTAAAATAATTTAATCATTATTTTCATATTAATTAAAATTTTTATATAAGATTATACATTAGAAGGAAAAAGGAGAAATGCAAGAGACTGAAATTGATTCCCTTTTTTGGTAATAGTAACAATAATAAGTAAAATAGTTGAAGTAGCTAATTCAATAATAAGAGTTAAATTTTATGCAACAAATCATTTTGGAAAAATATTTGTGTATAAAAATGGATTCCCTTTTTAGTGGTAATAATAATAATTGAACAATTAGATTAGGGATCTCGGAATCGTCGTACATGGCATTTGTTAAGCAATTAACATTAGCGCAACTTGTGATCTATTCTACGTCGCATGCATCAAGGGATATACCAGATTTTCCCCTCTATAAAAGGTGACCAACAATGCCGCTCATAATCATCACAACCCATCTTCAATCTCGTATAACCAAGTTGGATTAAGTATAATTCAAACAAAAATGGCTAGCCGATCATGTTTGTATGTTGTTCTTCTACTTCTAGCATTTCAATCCACCGTGATTAAGGCTACTGTTCCTGTTGTTCCACCTCAGTGCCGACCCGTACCGGCTGCCACCTTAGCACGGATTGAATTCCTTGTTAACCTTCTCATAAAAGTAGCAGAATTTTTTCTGCGTTCTTCGAATGGTACTGGAATCGAGGATATAGCACCAGGTCTGGTTCAAGGTCCCGTTCCCATCGGAGCCACCCTTGCCACTCTCGATAGCCCTACCCGTGCCGTTGTTCAGCAATTTGGCTTAGCTCTGGTCGGGAATCTCAGGTTCGATACTTTCATATTTTTCCATAATGCAGTCAATGTTGTAAAAACATTTTCTTTTAAATTATTTTTTATTTTTGCAGGGCGATTGTGAATGTTACATTGCTCCGTGCTCCGCTCCCAAGGCCACAGTTGAATTTTACCGCTGGAGTTTTTGCCAATATTCTTAATCTCTCTGCTTTGACTCCTCCATTCAATGTTTACGGAGGCCAAACCCAATTTTTTCTGGTCGCCGAACCCCTTACTTCTCTTATACAATACTATTTGGCTCAAGTTATCCCTTCGATTGCCGGCATTCCTCAACAGCAGGTAACTACGAATCTTGGTATTAAATTTTGGAGGTTTAATTAAAATTTCGCAAATATCACATATCGCTGCCTTCATTTTTCTTATTTAGCTGGTAACTGGAATCGGACTCAATGCCGCAGCACAACATGGGTATTTCCGAACACGACTCAACGCCATAGTCAATATAACGGTGCCACCTTATACGATAACAGTAGCTAGTTTCACCAACACTACTGCAACAGCAGTTAACCTACTGGGATTGTGCGGTGTGAAAAACGAAGGTTTGATTGTGCCACTACCACTCGGAGCCGAGAACCGAACTACCACCAACGTCATACCGGGTGATGTCAATTCCCTATCACCCCGACGTACTGAGAGGGAGACGTTGAGGATCTTACATGGAACTGGCAACGCCACCAGGCCCGGTGGAATTTTCCCAAGTGGTCCCAATGGGACACTTTATCGACTAGTAATTGTTCCCTTACGACTATCCTAAGAGCTTTGGAGCATTAGCCATCACAACAACATCCCATGAAAGCTAGCTTAGAGTTTGGAAATAAGACCATGCATGGTATAAAAAAAACCATGCACTAGATAGAAAGATATATGCTAGTTCGAACTTCGAACAATATTCAATAACACAGCTTTGGGATTATGTTGTAAGCCTTCCTCCTATGGTGGTTGAGCAAGAATTATGATATTAATATGCAATATTATAAGTTATTAAAAAGAATTAATCTATTAATATTTTTAATCGAATCAATTTGTCATATGTGCAATTGATTAATATATTATTTCTTATTTAAAAGGTAAAATTGTTTAAACTAAGTTTAAAAAATATCGTTAAGGGAAGATCAAATTTCTTCTAGAGTTTGATGGTTCCCTCAACAAGTCACCATTATCATTGGGTCGGATTAGGTTTTGACTCTTAACCCTTTCAAGAGGTCGAGTTGGAGATGGAGTTCACAAAGCGAGAGCTCCTTGTTAGATTGGACCGTATGTGACACACGGGCCACCTTCTAATTAGGGAATGTACATATCACGCTATTGGCAAGAGTTTAAACCATTCCATCTGAGGGCATGAACCTTGCCAAAAGCACGACACGCATCCCCTTGGTAGATGGTTTGTACATCATGCATGTTCCTATCTAATGAGGTATTCTCGTTATGTGAATTCACCTTTGACTCGAGCTCTCAATGGAATCAAAAAGCAAAACATCAACCCAATCAGAAGACAATATTAACCTATTAAAATGCCCATCAATTATGAGAAAATAACATTTCGAGAACCTTTTCAAAAGGAATCCAAGCTCCTCTCAAATACGTATAGGATTGATTTTGAATCGTATAAGAAAGTAAAATTCATCTAAAAATATCATAATACCAACTATAGAACTAGATTTAACCTTGGCTGTGATCAATTCTACTAGCTCACTAGCTAAATTATAACTAATATTCCATCTTATATATTATTATTTTCGCAACACTAACAATCTTTCATAGACGATGAAGTTACTTTAATGTGATAATCATGTTTAGTGTATATTATATTTATAAAAAATTGTATAACACATAAAATATGTGCAATATTAAAATGAAAAAATAGATTAAATTATGAGTAAAATGAAATTCAAACATGGTTGATGAAAAGTAAATGTGTTCACGAGTTGTTTGTCTTTGTGATGGACGACTAGATTACTATTTAATAGTAATTGACTTTTCATGAAAAAAAATGTAATGTTTACCATGAGATAAAATAGAATCATATAATTGGGAGAGTGGATATCATCCCAAAGAGATCAAGAATATCCTATGAGGGTAACATACTTATGACAAGGTCATTGGATGAGCATTAAGTAGTTGTTTTCATAATGGTATGTCATTAGGGAGAACTTAATTATGATACTATAGTGGAATGACTTCATGATTAAATAAATTTATAATTAATAGGCGACAACTGGAACTTAATTATAAATCATTTGAGCCCTAATTATATATGTTCAATCGTTCCCTCCACTAACTTGTTGAAACCATAAATGAATTGTGTGTTTGAATCGAAATGAATGAAACAAATTGAAATAGAGAAATAGGAAACATTCAGAAATGATTATGGTTTTCTCTAAAATAGAGAAATGTAATAATTTGAAAATGAATGTGCGGTTTTCTCAAACTGGAAATGGAAATGAAAATGAGAAATCAGAAATGATTAATTTGCAAATGTACATGGATTACTCAGAAATGATCGGAAGAACGAGTTTATGTTTTTGAGCTGTTTTAAAGCCCAAAAATAAAAAAATAATCATTCGGTTATAGTGAACATGTTGAGTGGTGAAATATTAAACATATTTTTTTAAAAATTTTACCTGGGATAAAATCGTCATAATTTTACTTAAGAATGATTTAATATAAATATATTAAATTTTATTTTTGGAAATAGAAAAACATAATCGGGTTGGACCATATTACAAAGTATTTGGTCAAAAAATCCAAGAAGTAATCGTAATTGGACCCGATATGAGAGAAACCCAAAATCCTCTCATGTAACATGAAGGGGACAACAACCTGACCGCCTCCAAACGTGTGAACGTTTAAAGTAAAAATCGTGCAAATTATATATATAATTAAGTGTGGTATCTGCAAGCGAACATATCAAATTGTAATATAGAAGTGTTATAACGGAACACTATTAAGTATTCTGAGGATCGTATCCAAGGGATTGCAAATTGGAGAAATTTATTATTAAATTAATTACAGAAAATAAGTACTAATCTAATCTATTTACAAGTTCGTAGTGTGAATCCAAATTAAAAGATTAATTAAACTAATTAAATTAGTTAACCGAAAATAACCTAATGGAATTTCCTATTCCTAGTGTTAATGATGTGAGCTTTAGCCTATGTTCGATTGATGGCTAGAAGATTAACTTGCTTCAATGGTTGTAATTAATAGAAGAACTCAGGTTTTAATGAGGAATTTGCTCTTAACTAGATAGTATTACCTTTCGGCCTCCACTGCCAAACTAATCGACCAGTACACGTTTATCTTTCAAACTCATTTTCTTAATGAGGAAAAGTTTCGACTAAGCGAACATAAAAATAAATTAAAACTAAAAACTAAAGAAAAAAGTGTATCTCCAAGTTGACTCCCCTCTAATAAGGTTATAAAGGTGTTTATATAGGAAAATATTAGGGTTTTAGGTGCCTAAAATACCCTTGATACTTTGAGTGTAAGTAAGAAATAAATTAATCTAAGAAAATTTGTCTAAAATATGGCTATTAACGTTAGCACTACATCATGATATCATCTAGGCTGTATTGCAACACAGGGTTTTGGTGTTGCAACATGCCAGTGTCGCGACACCAAATTTTGGTGTTGCAACATCAATGCCTGGTTTGCTCTAGGATTTTTTTTTTGCTTCGACCTTTGGTGTCGCGACACTGGATGCCTGTGTTGCGACATGGTTGTCGTCCTTTGTGATTTTAGGCCTAAAATGACACTTTGCACACTCAAATAGCCTATTAGTCATTCTCAAGGCCTAAGTTTGCCTCATGAGTCATTAAAACAACAAAAAATGCGTAAAAATACTTATTTTGTAATAAAATAAATCTAAGCCAATAAAACTAAAAATGCAATAAATAAACATAAAAGGCTAGGAAACAAGCTTGGTAAGTGTCAAAAAGACTATAATTTGCCGCCACGAATTGTGGCAGATCGCAACCCTAGTAGGAATATTAGGGTACGTCATCCACCATACTTCCGCTCTAAGTAGGAAGTTATGTTTCTATTTGAAATAAACGATTATAACTCAACAAGGGTTCTACGTTCTCCTCCTATAAATAGATGACACCGATAGAGCTATACACAAAACTTTGAGAGATATTTGTTACTCTGCCGAAAAATATAGAGAATTTATTTTAAACTATTAAATATATTTTTGCAAAATAAAAATTATGTCGGTTTCTATTAAAGAAGATAGAATTTTTGTTTTCACCCCAAAAAGGAAAGAAAACTTTTTTTAGTTTTGTATTTTGATTCAATTAGTTTGAGCCCACACTCAAAGCAATTTGTGGTACGTGAATAGCAGAGAAGATTGTATGGTTGAAAGCCGAAAAACATCAAAGATTCACTTATTTGAAAACACATATATAATTTTGATCTATGGTTTATTGCTATAAATATCACAAACTAGGTCGTTTTCAAAATTTTAATTTTCCGTTTTGCAAGAAAATTGTTTTCAAACTGAAATTTTTTAAACAATTGGTATCTGAACTCTAGGTTGTGCTACATTTATAGTGTAAACCAAGATTGAATCTCTCTCTTCATCTTATTTGATTAATATTTGATAATATGTGACATTCTTGTAATTATTCGCATGTTTAGAGGAATGTATTTGAATGAATGTTTATAATTATTTTATTGTTATGGATGATAAAGTAATTTTACCAAAATTGTGATTCTTAGAAATTTATGTGTAATTTAATTTGTTTTTCGGGCATGCATATTTTAGACCATGGGCTATCATCTCCACGTAGGATTTTAATTTTATTATTTTAGAATAAAATATATGTAAGCCAGAAACGGACATAGAAATTTTGTAACCTAATTCTTTCCCGGCAAAATCCAAAAAAAGACGACAAAAAAATCAACCTAGTGGAGCTTGACGGCGGCCCGACAGTGGCCGATGGCATCGGTGACAAGAAAATGGTGGCGAAAAGAAGGCGGCAACAGAAACGTGAACCGAAACCGCAACAAAAGTCCGTTGCTGTTTTTATTTTTCTATGATGGAATCATGGAAACTTTGGCTTTATTTTATATGGATAAGCATAATGATAATTATATGACTGCAAATGTATATATTGATGCATATATATGAGATATGTATGCAAGATAGAATCATCTTCTTTACTGTGTTGTGATTTATCTTTCGCGTATCCCATTTATTTGGGTTGACTTGTATTATCTCTTTTGTTTAATAGAATCGTTTATCTTTCAAAACAAATTAAAAATTGATATATTATATACGCAAACAATTATATTAATCCAATATAAAAATAAATGCATGTATTCAATTTTTAAATGCATGCAATTGAATCAAAATCAAAGTTTCATGTGCACATATGAACCTCAGTTCAAGTTTCATATGTATAATTGCACGAAATTAAAATTTATGTATACATTGGACCAAAATTCATGTATAAATTTGATATTTATCATTTTTTTAACTATTTTAATACTAATTAGTTATAAAGTAAACTACTTCAGTAGCCAGCTAACTATTGATAAGTTTCTTTTTAGTCACCCGATTATGAAAAATTACAAAATGATCACTCACGTTTTTAATTTTGTCTTTTTTGGTCACGCAACCGTTAAGTTAGTAACAAAAAGTTATGTGTCCTTTTTTAAATTGGTAAAATGATAAATTTAACCCTCCTTTTTATTATTTTTTTTCAATTATTGTTAAGAAAATTTTAAAAATATCACAATGATTTTTTAATTATAGTTCAAGAACCAAATTAGCTATTAACCCTTTGAATTAAGGTGCAACGTTAACTTTTTAACAAAAGTTAAAAATCGAGTAAGAAAAATGCAACAATTCGATAACATTAGTGACTATTTTGTAACTTTTAAAAGTTGAGTAATCGAAATATAACTTTAAACAAAGTTTAGAGGTAATTGGTGTAGTTTACCCTTTTTTTAAAAAAATTTGAATTTTTCTCAACAATGATTAAATTGACATGATATATAAATAGTGGGGTTAAAATTTTTAAAATCATTATGAAATTGATATAATGTGTAAACATTACCAGTTAAGTTTGTTATTTTTATACCATTTTTAAAAATGACACATCATTATTTTATTATAGACAGGTGGCTGATAAAAAAGATAAAATTAAAATCTTGAATAATCATTTCGTATCTTTTCATAATTGAATGATAAAAAATAAAAACCTTATCAATAATTAAATAACTAAAATATAGTTTACCCTTAATTATATATATATATAATCAATACAAGCATTTACATATGTATACTAATTCTTAATACATGGGTTGCAATGATTCTAAATTATTTTCTTCATGTAATCAATATTAAGTAATACTGTTGAAATTGTTCAACAAAATAAAAATATGTTTTAAGTTACAACAATAAAAAAAATTTTAAACCACAATTAACTCAAAATTTAATAATTAAATCAAAAGTAAAAATATAAAATACAATTTCAGATATATCAAAATATTTTTAAAATCTATTTTTCAGTTGGCGTTTGCAACAACTAAAACGATATGAATTTGATCGCGCTTAAACGTATTTTTACTCCAATTTAAGGATAAAAAAAGTTAAGATACAAGTAGACAATTGTATAAAAAATTTAATAATAAAAATAAATTATTATTATGCTAACATATAATAATATAATAAACATAAAATGGAAGAGGATTACCTCGCAAAATTACCAAAGAAAAAAAAAAGGAGAAAAGCTTAGCAAGCATATCACCAATGCTTTTCTTGCATGTTATTAGAATCGAGGCGAGTGTTTGATTGAATCGAGTTGAATCAAATAGAATAAAGTAGAAAAAATTGAGTTAGTCCAGTTGATGAATATTATTTTGTCATCTTATTTCAATTTGAAATTTTTTTGAATCAGGTCGAGTGAAATTGAATTCAAGTTGAGTTAAATTAAAAAATTTAACATGCATGTCAAAATAAAATCTTGTTACTTTATAACCAATTTCACGTTAACAAATAATTTGAAACCGTATGTATTTTAAAACTATTTCAAAGTAAAATAAGGAAAAAAAATAGTTTAGTATCATAAACTTGATTTGATAATTTACCTATTTAGGTCCTTAAAATTAGTATTTTTAGAAAAAAAATTTTAAATTTTTAAACCGTTTTTATATATTCTTTAGATTTTTTAGATTATTTAATTTTATTATTTTAAAAAATGACATTTTAGATTTTTTTAATAAATATTTTGAAATTTTTAAAATTATTTTGATTATTTTTATTTTTTATTATTTTTTTTGTTGGAAGAGACCAATTTATTCATTTTCGAAATTGACAGGAACCAAGGGGAGTATTTACATCAATCTATCGTTTGAGTTATTCAAATTATTTGAATTATTCGAATTGTGAAATTCAACTTAATTCAAACTCAAAAAATCAAATTATTCATTCTAGTTAACGCAAAAAAGAAAATCAAATAACTCAATTCGATTAACTTAAAATTTAAATTTCATTTTATTTTTTGAAGTCAAACTAAGTTTTTAGCTGAGGTTTGTGTTTGTATTTGTTTTCTTTCTTTCTTTCTTTCTTTGAATTTTTTATTAATAAAATATATTATGGCTTAGGAAAAAAAGTGAGAGACATAAATATATGTCATTTATTAACTGAATTAATATTAGCTAAACCTACATGTGGTCACAGGTGAATTTAGGAGAACTGGCAAGGGCTCCGGCCCCCTATAAAATAGAAAATTGTTATTTAGGCTCTTAAAGAAATTTTAAAATTTTAAATTAATAAAAGTAAAATTACACTTTAGCCCCCTAAAATTATAATAATTTGATTTAATCATTTAAAAATTATAAAAAATTAAAATTTTATTCGGTCCCTTAAAAAGTTGTTTTGACTTTATCCCTGCGTGTTGTCTGCGTCGTGGCATGTATGAAGGGATGTCAATTTCCCCCTCCATAGAAAGGAGACTAAAAGTGTTTTTGATAATCATTGACCCATCAAACAATATGACTAGTCACTCATGTTTGTGTGTGTTTCTTTAAACAATATAAAATATATTTAATAATTAAATTAAATTAAATATTTTTTTATAAATACTATGCATCTCATTAATCCGGTTCAATTCAACATAAATCCCGACGTCACAAATAATATGACTCGTATCTATTTAAAAACTTAAGATAAAAAAATCGATCAATTAAAGATTAGTATTTTGTATTATCTATTTCTTCTATTGTTTTATACAATATTGGGGGCGGGGGATAAGGGTGATAGGGTTTGAACTCGTGTCAAACATGTGTTTTACAAGAGCTGTAACCACCACTAAATATAAGTGAAGACATTTTTTCTCATTTTTTTAAAAATCTATAAAATAAATAATATGATAATATTCATAAGAAATTATTAATATAAAATAATTATTATCACTTAATTAAGCTTTAGATTCATGTTAAATTATATTTATTATTTTAGATTAATTATGACTTAATTAGTGTTACAATTATATACCAATTAAAACTAATATTTAGCCTATAAATATATGCACTAGCAATGCATTTTCAGTTAAAATAACATCTAAAAATTTTACTAAAAAAATCATATTTTAGCATTATTTAATAGATTTTGTTTCCATCACAAAAAAAATGTGATTTTCATTATTATTTGATATTCGATAGTTTTACTATTATTTAATTTTAATAATAAATACATAATTGTGAATGTTGCTTATCATTATATTATCGAATATTATGTCGAAGGCGATGAAATATAAAGCAATGGTTCTTTATAAGTGAATTTTTTACTCATTTTCGAATGATAAATTGTTTTATCTAATTACTTAATAGTTTATTATCAATTATTTCTAACTTTTTTAATTTTTTTAAAAATTATTTTTCAAAATTAATAGACTTTCATTATAAATTATATCAATTATCATTTAATCAGTAAATATATATATTTTTTAAAAATTTTAAAAATATATTATTTAATAAATTTGTAAAATAAATTTATAAAATAAGGTGCAACACAAATGAAATGGGACTAATTATTTTTTAATAATGTTACTTGAAGTAAAATTGTATGGTATGCAACAAATGCTTAAAATATGATTTTAAAATTTGTTATTATATTTGAATTGTGAAATAAATTAATATATTTTAATTATGTGTAACCATTCTAATAATGAAATCAAAAACTATTTTAAAGAAAATTTTAAAGTTGGTGTAAGATAAATTAGAAACACCTTTATAATTTGTTGAAAAAATTGTAAATAAAAAATAGTGAGAGATTTGATATCTAGTAGACCTGTTTATGTGTTGGGCTACTCGACTAGGTTTGAAGGCTCACCCGAAATTTGGGCAAAATATTAAGCCCAAAAAATGGGTTTGAGTAAAAAAATTAGGCCTATTTAAAATATGGGTCGGGCTCAGGCTTGAACATTCAAGGCTCGAGTCCGACCCGACCCATTTTAAGTTTATAATATTTTATATTATGTAATTTAAAACACAGTAAACAAATAAACATATACTAAATATATAATATGATTCTAAAGTAAACATTAAAAAATGTTAAGATTACTGTATAAAAATTTTCAATAAATAAAAAATGTATAAAATTATTAAATATTAAAATAAAACAATATAAATATTTTTTTTTAAAATAAAAAATAATATGGGGAACCTAGAATGGTTTTGGGTTAATATTTTACAGATATGAGTGAATTTAGACAAAATTTTAAGTTCAGATTTTGCGCTAATTCAGGCTTGATCAAACATAAAGTATTCTAATATTATATTTAGACCTAGCCCAAACCCAACCTTTAATATCAATGTAAATGTCATTTAACAAGCAATTAATGTTAGCCCAACTTTTTTATTTTATTTTCCTTTTTTTAAATGTCAATGTCACATGCTTGAAGGAATACCAGATTTTTTTCCCTCCATAAAAGGAGACCAACAATGTAGTTGATAATCATCACAACCCATCCTGAATCTCATACAAGCAAGTTTTAATTAAGTAATTCAAAAAAAAAAATGGCTAGTCGACCATGCTTGTATGCTTTTCTTCTGCTTTTAGCATTTCAGTCCACCATGATTAAGGTGAATACTGTTTCTCTTCCACCACCTGAGTGCAGACAAGAAGTGGCTTCCACGAAAGAGAAATTTGAGTTCTTATTGAACTTTCTCATATTAAAAATAGAACTTTTCTTACGTTCTTCAATTGACCGAGGAATCAACGATATATCACCAGGTCTAGTCCAAGGTCCTGCTCCCATCGGAGCTGCCGTTGCTAATCTCGACAACGCTACCCGTAAGATAATTGAGGAATTTGGTTTAGCTAGTATCGGTCATTTAAGGTTGAGATCATTTCATATATATTTTTGAATAACCCTGTTTATTAGAGTTAAAAATAGCCGTAAGGATTTGGGTTTTTGGTTTTTAATATTTTGCAGGGCCATCGTAAACACCACTCTACTAAATGCTCCAATTCCAATGCCACAGCTGGATATAAGCCCACAAGCTTATAACATCTTTCTCACCCTGATTTTGAATGACACTAAAAAATCGAATCCTCCATACAATCCATACGCCAACACAAACAGCTTTCTGTTCGCAGCTGTTTTTGCTTCTTCTTTTCTAAACCAATATTACGCTGGAATTATGCCTTCGATTATCGGCAGCGATGAACGACAGGTAACTACTCTCTCCGGCTCTTCCCCTCATCCTTCTTTTGAATCTAATCTCAAATCACTGCTTTTCATTTTTCTTATTTAGCTGCTGTCTGCAATTGCGTTCTATGAGGGTGGAGTATTTGGAGCTCTTCGAGCAGAGCTCAACGCCAGGGTCAATTTAACAGTGCCGCCATTTAATTTCACAGTGGGGAATCTCACCAACCTTACTGCACAATTGGCTAACCAACTTGGGGGGTGCGGTGTGAAAGATGAAGGTTTGATTGTGCCACTGCAACTCGGAGCCGAGAATAGAACCACGAGTAACGTCGTGCCGGGGGATGTCAATTCCCTTGCATATGCACGGTCCGCGAGGGAGATCATGAGGATCGCATATACAACCGGCAACGCCAGCAGGCCCGGTGGACTTTTTCCACGTGGTTTAAATGGGGCACTTCCTCGACGGATCCGTACTCTAAAACTTAGCTGAGAGCATTGAAGCATTGGTCATCACAACATCCACTACAACAAATAAGTTTTTAGTGACGATATAGTTGTCACAATAGAAAATTTACATGTAACAAATTTTACATATGGTAATAATAAAATAAGTAATTATAGGTAGTTAATATTTTGTTACTATTATGACAATATTTCTATCGAATCAAATTATATCACACGTAAATCGTCTCTATAGGTGTATAACTGTTACCAAATTTTTTGGTAATCACCAATTTAGCATTATTGAAATGCTAAAAATTAACGCCAAGTCTTATTTTTTCAGGAAATAATATAATAGTGACAACATATCTAGCAGTCACCATCATTTAATCATTTTTGCGATGATATAATTTTTTGTTATTTTTATAATGATGTAATTGTAGCGGTTTAAATTAGATCACAAATAAACCATCATTATAAGTGTACAATTGCTACCAAACCCATTGGTCACTACCAATTAATCACTAATAAAATGCTAAAAATTGGCGTCAAATTCTTTTTCCCAAGAAATGATGTAATAGCGACAACATTTTTGGTAGTCACTATTATTAATCATTACAGTGACTATAATTTTTTTCATTATAAATTTTACTTTTTCCGGTGACGTTTAAATTTCATCACAAATAAATTGTTACAGTAAGTGTATAATTATGACCAAATTCATTTGTCACTAGTGAAATACTTAAATTGTCACTAAATTCTTTTTTCAGGAAATGTAACTATTATTAACTATTATTTTGACCTTACAATTTTTGTCACTATAAAATTTACTTTTTATAATTTTTATAATGATATAATTGTGACAATTTAAATTATATCACAAGTAAATCATCACTTTAAATGTGTAATTGGGACAAAATCCAATTACCACAACCAATTCATCAATAATTAAAACTATTTTGTAGTTTTTTTGGTAAACAAATGTGGGTATAATTTTAATTTATAAGTTTATTTTGGATATTAATATTTTCATTTTAAATTAAATAAATTTTTATTTCATCCAAAACAATCAGTATCCTTTTAGACAAATTGATAGAATATAAGGATGTAACTGCTATTTCATTTAAAAAAAGGTATTCCTTCGCAATGAAAAATTATCAAAGACCCTCTCAGCACCTCATAGAGACTCGATGATAAAAAGAATTCAACTAGGTTCTTCTATTAATGGAAACCTTCAGTTGACCAGTTTAATTGTTAACGGTGCTGATGTCGCATGCCATGTTAGCAAAAAATTTTGAATTTTTTTAAAGATTTTAAAATATTATTTTAAAATTAATGAAAATATATACATCTAGAATGAATTTGGATAAATGGTTGTCCAAATTCATTTAATTCTAGACAACAAATTGTCCAAATTCATTCTAAATGGGTACAAAACTATTAAAAATTAAAAATTACAAAATATTAAAAAATAACTAAATATTATAAAAAGTTAATTTGAATCTGGACCAATGTTTTACTATTTTTTTTATAAAGTTGTATTTGAAAAATAAAAGTAATTTGAAGAGTAAGTTTTTTTTTTATATTTTTAATAAAACAAATAAAAACTCACATATGGTATAAGATATTAAATCATGACACTAGCATTTTGAGTTTTTAATTAATTTTAATATTTTTACACAAAAAAACTTTTCACCCACGAGTTAATTGTATATCAACTCGGTTAGAGAAATAATTAAAATACTCTTCTATATGCAAAATAAGTTACAGCGTTTTAACATGCTAAATGGAAATAAAATATTGAAAGCAATTAGAGTACATTTAATATTCTTAATCAGATATATTTACCTATTTAATTTTTTTTACTCACAATTTAAATTTTATTTTATTTTAATTCGTACATATTGCATATATGTTATTTTTAATTTCAAACTACATATTTCATTATTTGTTGGGTGTTATTTTAATGGCGTATACCTATGTTCAAAAAATGTGATTTCCACACGCATACGTGTGTGATAAAATTACTAGTTAAGTTTAAGTTACATATCTTTTAATATTATCATTTCATCGATGTTTTTATTATTTTATATTCTATTAATGGTTAAAACATGCTCTAAGTCTCTGTCCTCTTCATACATTTGGAATTTGTCCATATACTTTTATTTTTAAGAATTTAGTCCATCTACTTTTTAGATTTAAAAATGCATTTGTTAACATTATTAAAATTCTTATATTAAATTCAGGTCTGTTATAATATCATTTTTGTTACATTGTTTTTTCTTTTTGCTACATGGTTATTAAGTGATTTGTTTTTATTTTCAAAATGACATACTAACAAATTTTAAAAAAATTTAACAGTATTAATAATTGAACTTGAATTTTTAAATTTAAAATGTAAAAAAGGCTAAATTATTGAAAATAAAAATACGGGAGACTAGTTGAAGATTGGGGATGAATGTAAAAAAAAAAAATCTATCCATTTAAAAGTAATAAAATAAAATAAAATAGAAGAAGGTAAATAGGCAGAGGTTTTTTAGAAAGTAAAAAATAGAACAGCAATACTATTTTGGGGATGGATTTTTTTTTTACATTCAAGTTTATACACTCGTATCCCAACCTAAAATAGGAGAATAATGTGCTTTAACATATTCGAATCCATATCTTCTTACATTGACAATAATATCTATGCCAATCGAGCTATATTAACAATAATATCTATGTCAATCGAGTTAAGACTCAATTAGCCTAAATAAGAGATATTTGTCCCTAATAAAATAAAGAAGTGACAACAATATTTTTTGCTATTGTTGATAACTTTTCTTGCTACAAAATTATTTCCAAAGTTGAAAATTTTAGTATCAATAGAAAGAACTATTGTGACCATTTCATGTTGTCATAACACTGCTCATGATTTTAATGTCGAAAATTTGGTCACAAACAAATTGAATAGTTGTGACCATTCATTTTTGTCACAATTGCTTACAATTTTAGTGTCGACAATATGGTACAAAAAAATGAATAATTATGACCATTTATATTTATAAAAAATTGCTTATGATTTAGTGTAAAAAATTTGGCCACAAACAAAATAATAATTGTGACCATTTATTTTTGTCACAATTGCTTACAATTTTAGTGTCGAAAATTTAGACAAAAAAATTTAATAATTGTGACAACTTTGTAACAATTGCCACAAATACAATAATGACAGAGGTTCTAGTGACTACTTTTTATAATTTTAGTGATTTTTTTCTTCACTAAAATTGTAGATTCGATGCAATGGGTCTTCAATATTGTTTTGGGGAAGCTAACTAAGAAGCATGATTCTCTCGAAGCCATGGTGTCAGCCTTGAAGGAAAATATGGAGGAACTCAAGGGGGAGCTCCTTATCTACAAAGCTGCTTTGGGCAATGAGGTGTTGGTTGTGGCACCCAAGCCTAAGGTAGATGTCCCGAAGCCGAAAGATTTTAATGGGACGAGGTCCACAAAAGATGTGCACAATCAAACTTATTCGAAGACCTAAGACGTACCAAAGACATAATTTGTGTTGCCAACACCTCTATAAATAAGACATTAGAGGTTGAATGTGATCAAATCATCTTAGAAGCCTTCAAAAACCCTTGTAGTTTAGAATTAGTTTTAGTTTATTTTCTTTTTGGCTTTTTAAATACTTTTTTTGTTTTTCTTCTTGAATCAGTTTTGATTCAAGGACTTGCTTATTTTATTAAATTACTCAGTTTATAATTTTCTTTACATTCATTTTATTTCGTTATTCCAATCAAGAGATTTTTTTCGTTTCCCATTCAATATTCAATCCATGATTATTCAAATCTCTTTTCTTCTCTGAATCGATCGAGCTTCTCACATGGTTTATTCAATTGAAGTTGAAATTATGAACAATATGAGTGGCTAAATCCCTTAGGGGAGATAACTAGTGGATAAGGATGTGATTAACGAAGGATTTGGGATTTCTTGAGATGAATTAGTTGGTATAAATTATGTGTTCTTAAACTATTAGGTTTGACAACCCTAATAAGTAATCATAGGCTAGATGAGATCAAAAGATAAGTCGAACCGAGTAAATTATAATTTATCTTGGTTGAGAAAGTGAGGTCAGGAGATAAACAAGTATCAACCATTCAAGTAAGCTAATTAGAGGTCGGGAGATAATAGTTGGTTAATCGATGACTAATCCACTCTAAACCCATAATCTGGAGTTAGTTGCAAACCCTGAAGCAAGTTAATCTTCCTGATTGGTTTATCGATCTATTTCATTTGTTTACTTTTCTCTATTTTATTTCTTTTCGTTGTTTATTTATTTTTATCTATCAATCTATTTTATGTTTTATCGCAATATAGAAATTAACTATTACTACTTAGACTTGTTATTGTAAAAGTATTTTCATTATTTATTCCATCCTCTCCCTTGGGTACGATCCTCAGAATACTTCCAAGTATTTCATTGTATAAATTATATTACAATTTGACCCATGCACTTAAGGACATTGTCGTTCTCAGTTCTTATATTTTTGGTGTTTTATTTATTTTGTAAACAATAGTACATTTATAGGTGGTCAGTAGTTTTCTAGGCTTAGTTGGTTATTACTGATGTTTTGTTAAAAATTTCTCCATAATTGCTTTACCAATGACAAAGTTGTTGCAGAAAAATGTCAATTTTATTTGGCCAGATAAATTTCAACAGAGTTTTGACTAATTAAAAGCTTTATTGACAGAAGCTCCAGTATTGATTCAACCTGAATCTGGGAAAGAATATGTTGTTTACAATGATGCATTGCCTAGTAGGTTAGGTTGTGTAATGATGCAGGACGGAAAGGTTATAGCTTATGCTTCTCGACAACTTAAACCACACAAGAGAAATTATCTGACTCACGATTTAGAACTGGCCATGATAGTTTTTGCTTTGAAAATTTGGCGACATTACTTGTACGGCGAGAGATGTCAAGTTTATACTAATCACAAAAGCCTAATATATTTTATGATTAAAAAAGAATTAAATCTAAGGCAACGAAGATGACTTTAGCTGTTGAAAGATTATGATCTGATAATCGATTATCACCTGGGGAAAACTAATGTTGTAGCTGACGCATTAAGTCGAAAGTATCTATTTGCACTGAAAGCGTTGAACGCTCAATTGACCTTAAATCACAACAGATCTATTTTAGCTAAATTGAAAGCTAGATCGTTGTTTCTTTAGAAAATCTGAGAGTTGCAAAATGAAGACTCGAAATTGCTAGCTAAATGAGAACAGATTCAAAACGACTAATCTACTGAATTTAGTGTTGGTAATGATGGTACCTTATACTTTCACAATCGATTGTGCGTTCCGAATGATCCAGAATTGAAGCGAGACATTTTATCTGAGGCTCACAGTAGTACATACTCAATTAATCTGGGTAGTACTAAAATGTTTTGTAACTTGAAACAGATGTACTGGTGGCCAAGAATGAAATGAGAGATTTTTGATTTTGCAGCTAAATGTTTGGTATGTCAATAGGTGAAAGTCGAACATCATGTTTCGTTTGGATTATTACAGCCTATTATGATTCTTGAATGGAAATAAGAGCAAGTCACAATGGATTTTGTATCTAGATTGCCTTTGACACCGAAGAAGAAAGACTCGATTTGGGTTATTGTTGATAGATTGAAGAAATCAACTCATTTTATTCTGATCAAAACAGACTACTCATTGAAAAGATAGCTGAGTTGTATGTATCCAAGATTGTCAGATTGCACAGAGTGCCGTTGTCTATTATTTTTTATTGAGACTCAAAATTCACTTCTAGATTTTGGGGTAAACTTCATGAGGATCCGGGCACTAAACTTAATTTCAATACAGCGTTTCATCCGCAGATAGATGGATAGTCGAAATGGGTAATATAGATTCTGGGGGACATGTTACGGTGTTGTATCATTGAGTTTGAAGGTAGTTGGGAAAATTATTTGTCGTTAGCCGAATTCGCCTATAATAACAACTATCAGTCTAGTATTAAAATGACACCATTTGAAGCTTTATATGGACAATAATGTAGAAATTCATTATACTGGTTAGAATTGAGTGAAAGCAAGTTAGTTAGGACAGATTTTATTTAAGAAACTAAAGATAAAGTCTGTGTTATTCGAGATTATTTGAAAGTCGCCTCTGACCATCAGAAATCGTACGCAGACTTGAAAAGAAAAGACATTGAATTTCATATCGGTGACAACATGTTTTTGAAAATCTCCCCATGGAGAAAAGTGTTACGGTTTGGCAGAAAAGGGAAACTTAGTCCAAGGTTTATTGGGTCGTATGAGATTGTCGAGCGAATCAGCCTTGTAGCTTATAGATTAGCATTACCTCCCGACCTTGAAAAGATTCGCAACTTTTTTCATGTTTCGATGCTGAGACGATATATGTCAGATCCTTTACATGTGATTTCTCCCAACAATATTGAATTATAGCCTAATATGTCGTATTCAGAAGAACCGATAGCAATTTTAGCTTGAGAGGTGAAGGAACTTCGTAATAAACGGGTACCGCTAGTGAAAGTTTTATAACACCGACAAGGTATTGAGGAAGCTACATGGGAAATAGAATAATCAATGAAGTCATAATATCTAAACTTATTCTTAGATAAAAAAAATTCGATGATGAAATTTCCTAAGAGGGAGAGTTGTAACAGACCGTTTCCAATGATGTTGGAAACAATGGTTTTGGGACCATAAAATTTGACGTGCATGTTCGTAAATATTATTTATTTAATATTTAAGAGGTTATTAGAGTGTCGTATTAAAGTTTGGTTCAGTAATATTTATGTTTGAATAGTTAATTAAGAAAAAAAACTAAATTGTAAATGTTAAAGCGGCTTCAGTTGTGGATTCATCTTGGATGAAGTTATGGCATAAGCGTTTGGGACATCCTTCCAGAAAAATAGTCAAATTACTTTCTTTTGTTAGTAAGTATAGGAAACATTTAAATAAAGCATGTGAAGTGTGTCCTTGTGCTAAGTAGCCTAAGGAGTCTTTTCCTTTAAGTAATAATAAAGCATCGAGCATTGTTGAATGAATACATTGTGATTTATGGGGAACTTATAATCCCTCGTCTTCTTGTGGAGTAAGATATTTTTTTGACATTAGTTAATGATTTTTCAGGTTTTGTACGGGTATATTTATTGGTTGATAAAACAAAGGTTTTTCAATTTTTTTTATGTCCTTCATTTCCATGATTGAGCACCAAACACAAATTCTAGATTTTGAACAACAAATATAGGCCAAAGTAAAAAAAATAAAGGCTTAATGGTGTAAAAAGCCTTCGAATTGTTTTAAAAAAATTAATTAAGCCCCTACTTTTTTGTTTGCACTCAATTAGGTACTTAAATTACTAAAATGCATAAAAAAATGTTCTTTGACAGTTAAATTTAACAATTGACCATTAACTTTAATGTTAATGTCCTAGTTTTTTCTCTTATCAGTTATCTTCATCACATGCCACGTTGTGGTTGTGACACATGACGAAAAAATGATGAACTTTTATTAAAATAAAAAAAATTATAAAAATACAGAAAATATAAAATAAATTGTAAACTTATAAAAAAATTAATTTAGAAAAAAAAATAAAAACTATAAAAAATTTATTTAATTTGTTAATATAAACCTCATTGACTTTGTTCCATGATATTTTTAGGAAAACTAAATAATTTTCTTCATATATATATAAAAAATATATTAGGTGAATACATATACATGACATTGTTGCATATATTTTCACACAATGGTTGAAGAAAAAACATAAACCAGCTCTTTATTAAGCACTTGAGAAGGTTAAAGTAGGTAGTTAATTAATTTTCTTTAAATATTTATTTTTTTATATATTTTTTAATATTCAGCTTTGGAATTCGAGTAACATATAAATAAATTAAAATGAAAATATTAAAAATATTATAAAAATTTGTTAAAAGTATAAAAAAAAATATATAGAAATTTATTAAAAACACCGAAAGTCCTAGACTTCTTTATACGTTTTCTTCAATTTCTTTCTCCCAATTTAATACCTTCTTTAATATTACTCACCTTAGCTTCTTAACTCTCAAGATATACGTATGAGAATAAAAGGTTCAATGGGACAGTTTCAACCTTTCTTTTATTTTTTATTGATACATGTAGAAAGCTCAAATTTACAACTATTTTCATTAGGTTTTTAATATTTTTTTGTATTTTTTTAATAAATATTAAATATTTTCTATATTTTATATAAAATTTTAATAATTTTTATATTTTCTCCCTATATGTTTTTATTATTTTTATTGATTATAATAATATCTTATCTTTTTTTTTCACCATGATGTAACACTTGGCGGAGATTAAATTTTATATTTTTAACAAGTTTTTAATAAATTTTAAATAGTTTTCTATATTTTTCACATATTTATTGATTCTAATAAATTTTTATCATTTTTGCATGGTGAAGATAACCGAAAAATAAAAGAAAAAAATTGGGAAATAATCAAAGAATTTTTTTGATGCATTTTAATAATTGAAGTACCCTGAGACTTAATTTCTTCTTTTGAAAAAATTGAAAGACTTTCTACATCCTTACGCTAAAAAATAAATAAATAAAAGCTCGTAACATACCTTAAAACTATTAATAATCACGATACCAATTGAATTGCCTATTTTCAATTCAACCGATTCTAGAACATTGATTTTTACATATATGAAACTCATAACAAACCACATGATATGATTATAAACTCATTTATATAAAATTATAGTCATATGTGATTTCATTAATTAGAAAATTGCTAGTATATGTTTCATGTAAAATGATTGCCTTCATTTTCTTATTAGCCAACGAGGCAGCAGCAAATGGAATTATCTGACCACCACTCAACGACAAGGCCTATTTAACACTGCCGCCTTATACTTTCACAACCTTACTGCACAACTGAAAGATGAAGGGTTGATAGTGCCACTGCAACTTGGAGCAGAGAATCGAACTACCACTAACATCGTACCGGAGGATGTCACTTCCCTTGCATATCCATATTTTGAACTATAGCTCTTGAAGATCTTGTTTACAACCGGCAACGTCACCAGGCCCGGTGGAATTTTTTGCCTGATTCCTGCCCTAAAACTTAGCTAAAAGCTTCCAAGCATCGGCGACCGAATCACCTGCCTGCACCATAGACATCTAGACTGAAATGAATAAAGCAGTTTATCTATTAGCTTTGCACTGTGATAAAGCAGGAATGTTACTTAACAACAATATCATATTTTCATTAATTCCCTCCATAATTCGCCAAACAACCAGTGCATCTATTGGTGTTTCAAGGCAGATAACTCTTTTTTCTCACAGTTTCACAGATGAAACATACTTAGTACAACTAAAATAGGAAAGGGGGGACTCTCAGTAATGTCCCTCTCTTGACAATATATTTAGTTTGTCTCAAAAACAAACCAGATAATACAATCATAATCAACTGCAAGTGGTAGTTTCTGGCCAAGTTTTATGCTGACCCCTCATCTTGCTTTGCTTCATCCGACTTTTGCTTCGATGGGTCTAACGGAGATGAAGTGCCCTCCACTCCCATCTCTGCTTTTAGGTCATTGATGCTTTGCTCCAATTCGTTTATACGGTTTCCCATGTCGTCGAGTGCTTAGGAGTTAAGTAAACAATAGTTGTCCCACGCTAAAAGGTAATACTAATTTCATTTAAAGAAATGCTAATAATAGTGTGAAACATGACCAAGTTTTGAACTTCTTCAAATCTGGCCAGCATAACAATTATTAGATAGAGGTTCACATCATTGTCTCAAAAAGCATCTTAGTCTTATAATCTAAGATTTCCCCATAAGTTGGCAAATGTACATAACTAATATTTAGACAATCCAACCTATTTATGTAACAATAAAATTAAAAGCTCAACAAGAAAACTAGACAATTTTTTCATTACCAAATACGACAAACCAGTTACTAGTGACATTTGATATATTTGACGAAGTTGTTATCTTATGAAAGAACATGTGAAAGGATATTCTTGGTGATAATGGAATCAGACATTGTTTGAAACCTAGATTGCTGCAAATAAAATCTTTGTCAATACAGACATAAAATCCAACAAGAGAGGGTCCAACTATAACTCACTCACCATTTGTTGAAGAAGATTTTGCACCTACAAAATTCCAAGAGATCATTATCAAAGACTTATATAAGTAAGGGAAAATAAAAAACCTAAGCAAATCACTGCTGATTTACATCCATTAGAGACTATTATCCGACTAGGCAATCTAAAATGTTCCTAATTAATCAAAACAGGCAATGGTTATGCCCTCCTGGTGCTAGCAAGAAAACATACATTAAAAGCAGTTCTTGTTCATGTTATAATTATATATATATAGAGAGAGAGAGAGAGAGAGAATAGGAACTCACAAAAACAGTCATATCAGCAGTGCTTTGCTTTGAGTCATCCGAATTTTGCCCATCCTACAAAGAGTATAACAGTCAGCGGCCATACCACACATCATTAGCATATGACCTTACAACAAAATTAAATCCTTAACTGCGCTGAAAATGTACTATAACGAACTTTACACAAATAATCAGAATTTCTTTTGAACCTTGGCGGAAGCTGCTAAAGGAAAAAAAAACAACAAGAACAAGGAGTTCTACGCCATTAATTAAAGTTCGGGTATCAGAACAAGTAAAACCTAAAAAAAGTAATAAAAACTACACTAAAACTAATAATAGAGCCCCCATAAATTAAAACACGAACGCCAGCATTTCAAGCACAAACATTTTTAATCCAAAAAAATAAAGGTGACTAAATCAAATATATAATAATAAAATCCAAATGAAGCGTCAAAATCCATAAAGATCCACGAGTTTTAGAGAAAAAAAAAGGATCTAAATCAAGTCGCTCATTATTTCAAAATCCTTTATGAACAATGAGGATTATGAGTTTAGATCGTAGCGTTCTGGGTAACTAAAAAGGATTGGAGCAAAGTGATAATGAAGAAGATTATCAGTTCAAATTATTGTAAAAAAAATAAGAAAGAAGAAGAAGGAAAGGAAAGGGAGTAACATTAACCATTGTTTTGCAGTGGATCTTTGGATGCTCCCCCGTTGCTAACCCGACCCGTAGCTTCAATTTGAAAACTTGGGCGAAATTAAAATTTGTGGCTTCGCTCTCCTTTTTTTATAGGCTGATGGTACCCTTCCCTTTTCATCCCGGCTTGCTCCTTTTATTTACGCAATTGCCACTCCCTCGTGATATATAGTTTATATTTAAATTATGTAATAAATTTTTTTTTTTAAAGGAATGGTAATTAGGTAATATATTATTATTCTAAATTTTATATAAAAATATGAACAATTTTTTTAAAAAAAATTTAATGAAAAAGAAATATTTTGGAAGCAATGTTCAAATTTGTAATTATCGCATCTCTCTCATGTGATTTACCAATTTTTTAATTAAGGTTTTTTTAAAAAAATACAAAATGTGAAGGGTATTTCTGTGAATGCGAAATGGGAAAATTCAGCGAGTGAGGGAGCGCCTAGTGGATTCAAGATTCAAATATTAAGTAATGGATCCCTTCAAGTGAAAGTCTCAGCGTAGTGTATTTTTCTCAAGGGAATGGATTCATCATCATTCATCAATTGCTAAAATAAAGAAAGTTCAGGCAAGCATTTCATCCAACTGAAGTACATGATGATTACTGGCCCAAACAAAAGAAAGTACATCATGATTCTAGGCACGTGACTCTCACACATGCATCTATACCTCTTCCTACGTGTGAAGTGTAAATTAAGAATTTAAGAAAGAAAGATACGGTTTGCCTGGATTCCCACCTCGTAAAAAGCTTTTGATAAAACAGTTCATCAAATGTGCTGGCCGCGCGCTTCATTTTACCTTTCGACTATCTGATTTATTGCTCTCGTAAGGATTCTCGGCCATAGAATACCATAAACCACACAGTATAAGTAAGTGAAGACAAAGGAGTAGGAGAGACGAATACAAGTTTGATGGAAATATGTTCCAGCACAGCTCGATTCCTACGAAAATCAACACGCTGTACAAACAAAATATTCATGAATTATTGCAAGGAACTAACTGCAACCAGTTTTATTCAAATCCGCGTTGGGGATAAAGAATTTACCGAAGCAACGTAGGGAAAGGTGTTATCCACAGAAGGTGAGGCAAACTATAGAAATACCTGCAATCAGATGAGGGATCAGAAATGGTCTGATTCCATGTATAAGATTTATGTAGAGAAAGAACCGATTATACATAAACTAGAAAAGTGCTTATCCAGATACTTGTACTATAGCACAACACTTACCACGAGTAGAATTGATAATGTAATGAACGGGCACATATAATGCCGATGAAGTTTCCAACAAACATCGTTGTCACGATATCTGGATTCATTTCCACCAAGTTTAGTATTGCAATGAAGAGGAACAGAAGGAATAAAGGGATTCTTTTCAAAAAAGAATCCATGGAAGGGTCACAACTTACGTTCTTTCTTGAGGGTTTTCGGCCATGCAGAGCCAGATGTTATTGAACAGAAACTAATCCTCGAGCGCAAAAATTTAAAAAGCCCACCTTCATGCCTGCAAGCCGTATATAAGAGCAATCAACATGATGAATACAAGATACAAGGCAACAATATAGCCTAAAAGGCTAAAAACTAGAAATTTTATGATAAATAACACAAACATTCCCCAAATTACATTTTCCTGAAAAAAAAAAATTATTCATAATCACATGTTTATCGCTTTTTACTGAGAACATAAGCCATTTCACTTACTTGCACCATTTATAATGAGCAAATACCACGAGTAATACAAGGTGAGCAATCAGCAAAGAGACAGCAAATTCCTTTGACACAAAAATTGGTTCGGGAACAAACTTGAAGTTGACAGACCTAGCCAAAGGATAAATATCAAAGTTAGAACTCAACAACACCCATCGTTGTGCAAGTAAAATACAGAAAAAGTTGTCTGAAAAACAATGAAGTGCAAAGTGCAGACCACTCTAACATACAAAACGACAAGCATGCTCATGCATATAACCACCACCTGTTAGGAGATGTCATCTTGAACTTTTATCGCTTAATTGGCTAAAAGAAAACCCTTTATCCCTTCAAAAAGTTACTAAAGAACAGTACTCCTGACCCCTAAAATCTATACAGCTCTTTGTATGAAAAGCTATATTTTTCAGAGGCAAGTTTATATTAAGAATTGAACTACTCAAAATATGTTTAATACCCTCAAAAGCAGTAACAGAACAAACATTATAACGCATATGCACCGTGGAGTGCTTTTGCATGAGTTTAAAATTTAAGTTCATTGACTGCAAAAGGGCACACAATCCTTAAGGAGATCAAAGAAATAATTTCTTATCAAAATGATTTATAAAGAACAAATTTATCAAGTTCAGAATTCTTTAGGTCATGTTTTGATCTAGCAATACAATATGTAGTCCTATGCACAAAAGAAAACCTAATATGTAACCAAGCTGATGGGGCTATCAAGCTAATATTACTTGAAATATCAATAATAAAAGAAAAATTACATAAACAATATTTTTATTTACCACCATTCAGAGAAATGGCACTGATTAATCCTGTCAATATGTTAGTAACCGGCAACTAAGGGGCAGGGTGAGCATTTTCAATACTATAAAATTACCAGAAGTGGATGAAGACACGTCCAAGATTAAAGGCTCGTGATATATATTCAATTGGAAATGATAATAAAAATGGCAGCCCCAGCACAATCTGCAGAACCCTTTACTGAGTATGTAGAAAAGAATCAACACACTGGCAGGCAATGCCTCCTGCCACAAACATTAAGTGCAGTAGTCCAACTCACCTAACCACATTGAAAATAAGTTAAGATGCATGGAGATTTATATTTACTTCCCGTGTTAAGAGAGGAAAAGAATGTAATCTATAAAGCAAGGAAGGGAAATAGAAATAGAAATCTTGATTAACAGGAAATTCTTAATGCTAATAATAAGTCCTCAAGGGCCAAAGAGGAATAGTTGACACACCTGCACAAGTGCCGCACCAGCTAAAGCTGATATTACCCCACTGATACTCATAGCCTGTGTTATAAGAAGTGATAACAAAGAAAGACAGAACTGTTTAAGTATAATATCTAACCTAGTTGCTAATTACTAGAAAAAAGTAATCAAGCTGAAGTTAATGCACCTTTAGCATGAGTATAAAAAGAGATGGAGCATAGAGTAGGACATTCATCTTTATCAAAACAGCAGCACTACACATAAAAAAAGAGGCAAAGTAGGATCCACTTCTTTTCTTTTCCTTCTTAGAAGGGGAAAAAGCTACTGATAAAATGAGCATAGTACCTAAAAATAATCAAACCCAAATGCCACCATCCAAAAAGAATAGATCCCATTGCAGCATGGAGGAGTGTCATTGCGAAACAGTCATTAAACAGACGAAGCACAAATATTGAGTGAACTCGCTTTGAAAGACAAAGCAGGATAAGAGCCCACCACGGAAGCTGCAAAGATGTTTTAAGAACAGTAAACGATAATATAGAAAACCAAGACAACGAAATACAGAGTAAGAAACATTAACGATCAAGAACATTTTCATTTAAATCACCAATCTCGAGTTTGCTAGTTTCGAACTTTCAGAGCACTCAGACAAAGAAATATATTTATCAGCTTTATGAACTTTACATACCAAATCATATAAGTAATCAGTAACAAAAAGCAAAAATAGCCGTATATTAATGCCTGAACGGTAAACAAAAGCAAATTTCATACCACATCGGTCTTTACATAGATTAATAAGACAATGCCCAGGTTTATGATGTATAAAATCCCAAACAAAATCTGCAACCAAAAACAAAATGGAAGTAAGCATAAATAAAGCACAGATCACAGACAAGAAAATTCAATTTGACTAAGCAATAAAGATCACCTGAGCTGGAAAAACTTGTCCTCCAGTAACATACTGAATAGCAGAATAAACATAAAGGAAACCAGCTGGGTAAACAAGCGGTCCAGTGTCTCCTTTCAAGTTCTTATAATCCCTTTCTCCTCCAAGAAACCCACTTACCTGTCATCTTAATAAACACTAATTCCACATTATCCCATCAAATAAAAACGAATATCCGAATTAACCCATGAAGTAAATTAGCTTGATTAGTATAAAAAAAAAAGTACCACACCTGAGACATGTAAGCGTCCCAATCTATCTTCGTATCTGAAAATTAAAAACCGTGAGAAGTCACCGTGAGTTCAATTATACGGGGAAGAGAAAAGAAAAAAAAACAGTGAAGATGGGATTTTGGTTATCTTACAAGGGACGTAAGCGATGATGAAGGAGACAAGGAGGGAGTCAATGATGAGTAAAGCCAACGCCATTGTTGTTTTGGGGTTTTTCATGAATTTGTGGATCAAAGAAGATGAAGCAGCAGCTTTTTTCCGAGAGCATTTGGCATGAGCAGAGGTTGAATTTTTTACTGCCATGTCTGCTTTTGCTTTTGGGTTGAATTTGGTGTTGGCTTGACGAAGGAGGAAGAAACTGGAATGCTTGAGTTTTCAGAGAACAAACGGAGGTAAATGAAAGAGTTGGGTACACTTGGGTTTCATTGTGGACCTTTTAATTTGGGCTACACCTGCAAATTGGTCCCGTTTGACGGGCCGATCAACCCAATCTTTAAAAATTAGAAAAAAATCTATTTAATTAAAATTTGATGGATGAATTTGATCATATTGAGCAAGTTTGATAATTGGGCAGGTAGCAAGTCTTAGCTCGATAACTGGGCACGAGAACAACAGTGGCCGACAAGTCTTTAGCTCTTAACACGTATCAAAACCCAAAAACAAACCTTTTACCGCTTAAAAAACATGGGATCCTTTTTTGCAGACAAAAGCTAAATCCAAAACTGTTGAATGCAGCAGCAGAACAAATCCAGTTCTTTTATTATTTTTTTGGTTAATAAATTACCGATGGTTATCCTATTACAAATCCATCAAAGCTGTGTTGTCTCTTTCCAAAAAGCACTAGATTTTTTGTCGACACTAAAGCCGTCCCCCAAGAACCAAAGGAGCCACGTCTCTCATCCACGTGTGTGACCATCACTGTCCTCAACACTTCCCTCCCCCCACCTGTCACCTCCTTTTCCTCCCTTCCGTACGCTCTCCTCTTTATAAACCCCCTCCCCTGAAATCCCTCTCTCATCATAAAACTCAGACACCAATTATCATCTTCCATGGAATCCCAGAATCTCAAACACCGTTCCAGGGATGACCCTCGTTTTGCCACCACCACCTCCAACGAAAAGAACAGAGCAAACAGGCGAGAAAAAAGAATGGCAATGGCCAAACGTGGGCTAAGATCACTAGTCATAGCAGTTTCCTTCCCTTTGTCTCTCACCTTGTTAAACATATACTTGTTTGGTTCAGGTCGTGGTTACGCCTCTTTAGCCAAACCTTTCTGGTTCCCTCCTTTGTGGCTTTTACATACAGGTTGCTTGGCTTCGAGCTTCGTGATGGGGCTGTCGGCTTGGTTTGTTTGGGTTGAAGGTGGGTTCCACGTTAAACCGACGGCTTTGTCTCTTTATTTGGGTTACTTAGGATTGAGTATGGCTTGGCATCCGACTGTGCTTTGGATGGGAGCTAGCTGGGCTGGGTTGCTTGTGAGTTTGGCGATGGTTGGGACCTTGGTCGGGTGTTCAAGAGATTTTGGAAAGGTGAATCCGATTGCTGGTAACTCGGTTATGCCTTGTTTGGCTTGGGCTGCGTTTTTGGCGACTGTAAATCTAAAACTTGTCTTCCTTTGAAGCATATACCACCATCTTTTGTTCTGCAAGAAATAGTATTGTTTTTTTTTTCCCTCTTATGAATAAGATCAAGTTGTTGGTTTGTTCATTAGACAGCTTAGAAAGAAACACATGTCCTTTTGATTTTCCTGTTGCTTCTTACATTATCATGGTTTTGTTGTACATATTGTCCTTTTAGCATGTTTTTCAATGGAATGTTTTGTAGTATGAGATTTTTAATTTCATTTGTTTCTCGATCCATCATCAACCACCATTTCTTAAAGAATCTTGCATCCAAGCTGAGCTCAACGTAAAAAAGAAAATTTCAAGGCACGTTCTACTTTTTCTCCTTTTATGGAGAATCCTTCACGAGTCTCGAGAAGAAGTTGGGAATTGATCTCAATAGAATTAGTTTCATAAACCAGAAAATGAACATCAGAAGGTAAATTAAAAATATTTGGCAACTTTTTGGCTCTCTAGTTGGTTTCCACCAATCTGAAAAAAAAAAGAAGCTTCAATTCGTATTCACAAACACATGTCAATCAACTCCCAGGAGCCCAAAACATTCAAGTATTCAAGCATGGAACACGTTCCCTAGTGTTCCACATTCAAAGCTGGCAAACAGAAGAACTAGAGAATGTCCAAAATTGGATAAGTAAACGGAACTATTAAAAGAAAAAAAACAAAGAAGCACATGTTTGATGATAAGCTAGTCGACCTGGCACAGCTTTCTCAAGGTTATGGAAATTCTCCTCTCCTGCATCAATTCCTGCCCTTCCCACATTTGAAACCCCGGCTTGCGGTTTATCTCGTGTTTCCATAGGTATCGAGCTTCCCTCGACATTATAACCAGAGAACCTGCAGTCAATAGAACAGGAACCTTGGTCGTGAGTGGATGATTTTCATGATGCTCCACAATGTCGGAACCACCTTCTTCAACTCGAGTGAAATGCATCACGCATGATGACTCTAATGACAAAATGCCAATTCCATCTTCAAATCGCATGAGGTCGACATGAGCACAGATTCCCTGCACAATGTAACAGTTAAAAATACTTTTCACATTGATTATGGAACAACATAAACAACTCCATAATGCCGCACCTCACCTGGATGGTATACATTCACAATGAGTTGATCAAACAGAGGTTCTCTCCACAATAAATTTGATGGTAAAATACAGGGTTTGGTGCCCCCATTGGAGGTAACCGAGTTTATGGGTTCAGATACGTGATCCTCAAGGAAGACTGCATCACGTATAGAGCTAGAAAGCTCAATAGCCCATGCAGGAAGATCTCCAAATCTCATGGCCTGAAAAAAACTGATTAAAAACATAAATCCGACAGAACGTAATAGCAATATTACCAGGAAAGCGTATCAGTCCGATTCGAGAAACAAAAATATGAAACCTAATTTGGCAAGGTAGTTTTTTCCTATTTATTTAGTAAAAATGACATACAATTTATAGGAGCATAACAAAATTTTTGGAAGTTTTACTATCAATAAGGAATCAAACCAATACAAAGCACAACATATGAAGAACGGACCAAACTGGAAAAAACCTGACAAAATCCACAAATGGTATACACACATAGTAGGGCTGAAAATACAGCCATGACTATCATGCATGATGAAACTCAAAATCCAAGGCCCTAGCATTTGCCAAAGCTATATAGTTCTTCCATTTATATAAATTTTGAAGTTCATGAATCATTTGTTTTACTCGATAATTGCATAATAAAGTACATGTTGATGACATTGCTAATTTTACTGAATAGAATTGAAGTGGATTGCTAGTGTTGATTAGATAAACCAGTCCAGAAACAGTTTTAAGACAAAATGGATACAAAGACAAATCTATTTCAACGATGAATCAATGACAATTCTATCATCCCACCCAAATTTGCAGACTAATTAACTTAATTGTGTCCCTCAAACACCTTAAATTCAGACATTAACGACTAGGAACAAAATATATATGCTAAGCTGCTAAAAATGGATCCACGAACCTGATTGTGAGAATCTTCCTTGAACCACCCTTCTGCAACAAAATCAAACACCAAACACTAGTATTTATCAGCGAAGACTCGGCGCTCGAGACGTGTAAAAAAAGGGGGGGAATGAGGAAGAAAAAGAACCGTTTAGCACGGCGGAAACCAGAGAGGATTGGTGTTGAGGTGAAAGGAAGCCTCTGCATAGCCATAAACCATTGATTTCCTTGATCTGTTCCCATGATGGGATTGGGTCTCTCGTTTGATGATGTTTCGTTTGAGGATCCAAGTCTTCGCTGTCTGATGATTCACCGAATACTTCCCTCAAAAGTTCCTCGTGATTCTCCATTTTCACTAAGCTTTGCTTACAAACGGACTTCGGCTTTGCCTTTAATAGCTCATGTGGGCTTTCTTTGCTTCCAAAATACATGGAAAAGCCCTCAAAACGTGTTTTCTCTCTCGCTATTCCAAACATCTTTAAATCTATACTTTAAATTTTAAATTGGGTTTCAAAGTTCCTAATATTCTAATTGAGTTTATAAAATATTAGTATTTGTTATAAATATTTTATTATTAAATACCGAAAAAATAAAAAAATTACCTAAATATACCGATTTTCAGAAAAATTACGGAAATAGACTGTTTTGGGAAAAATAATAAACTCCAACGAATACTTTCTCCAACGGCTAATTAAATAGTCGTTGGACCCTCACCCCCCAATGGTCCAATTTTTTTCTTATATAACCCTCCCCCCATTTTTCTTACAATTCAATCTCAACTCTCTACATTCTCAAATCTCTCTCAAATTTTTCTCAATTCTCTGTTAAATTCTCCCTCAAATTTTATTTATCTCTAAATTTTATTTTTTTTATTAAAATTATCTTAACATTTTCATAAATTATTTTTTCTATTAGAAATTATCCGGTGTTTTTCAAAATTAGCAATGACCGGATCTCTAATCCGTTTTAATGACAACCACATTTCCATCAATCAATTGCAAATGGTAAGAATTTTTTATTATATTTTAATGTTGTTTAATTTTCCTATTTTCTTGTTATATTTTAATTTAATATTTTGTATATTTTTTACTTATATATGCGGAAGATTGAATTTTGGAGGCTTATATTCGTAATCTACCCGCTTATTCATTACCCTTAATTGGATCCTACTTAAGAGATGTTGGTTTTTCGCACATGGCCCTTGGAGGTAAGGGGTGTAAGTTGGACCTGACACTCGTAAGCCTTTGGTGGAAAGGTAGAGACCCGAGACGCACATATTTCATCTTCCATGCAGCGAGTATACTATCACTTTAAAGGACATGCAATTACAACTCGTGTTATCGGTGGATGGGCAGGTAGTCACTAGGTCAGTTCACGCAGCCGATTGGAGAGATGTATGCGATGAACTTTTGGGGAGGGTTTCGGAGATGATTTATGGAGGCCGGATCGAAATGGAACTCATCTGCGACTACATCTTCTCGCCTCTAAAAGAAAAGCCCTGTAGTACTACATCTTGAATTGCCTCTCAAAATAAGGATATAATGATCTCTTTAAATAGGCTAATGTTGAAAGGATAAAACAACTAAAATATCCCTCAAGTAATCAGAGTTCAATTGAGAGACAAAACCCTGCTTAGAGCCTAAAACGCGACTGCTTACTTGAGGAATACAGCGCGTCGTCACGACGTCCCATGCTTCATCACTCTTATATTTTATAGTAATTTAATTTGTTTTTTTAATATTCACCAATAATACATATAGTTTTTTTTTCTTTTATAAACTACATTTTATAGTTATTTTATTTTAGTTATCTATACTATTATTTTACATTTTATAGCTATTTTATTGTAGTCATCTATACTATGATTTAAGGTTAATTTTAAAAATAGTCACCCAATATTCATAAGTTTTCATTTTGGGTATCCATTTTTTTTCTTTTGGGCACTTTAGTTACTATCTATTTTCATTTTAGTCACTCTAAAGTTTAGGGGCTAACATAAATCCCATCTAACATTTTTATAATTAATAAATATTTGGCTTTTTTATATAAATAGCCTTAAAATATTAATTATATACGAAAAATGACAGGTCTGCTATAGTAAAAATCGGTGCTGCCTAACCTATTTGATTTTTGTTTGAGAGGAAGAAGAACCCCTTTTTTTGTTATTAAGATTTTTGTTTGGAAACCTGGAATTTCCATATAATCATAATATGGAAAATATAATATCATGTGGAAGTTTTATAAATTATTTATTGAATATAAAAAAATTAGCTTGGATTTCCATTATATTTATGAAATATATAAAAAAATTATTTATTAAATATAATATCATGTGGAAGTTTAACTCTATAAATAGCATCTTGTAGTTAGTCATATTTAGAGGTGCTCATGGGCTGAGTCAGGCTGAGTCTGAGTATGATATTAACATATTTTATGATTGCCCAAGCCCGACCCAAAATCTGGGTTTAAAATTTTGCCCGAACCCGCACATATTTGCAAAAGATTTAACCCAATCCCATTTTAGGTCTGCCCATATTATTTTCATTTAATATTTTTTATTTATTTAAATTTTTTATATAGTGATCTTAACATTATTTCAATGTTTACATTAGAGTAGTATTTTATATTTAGTATAGGTTTATTTTTTTAATGTGTTCTAAATTACATAATATAAAGTATTATAAACTTAAAACGGGTGGAGCCAGGTTCGGGCCTTGAATGTTCGAGCCCAGCCCATATTTTAAACGGACCTAATTTTTTTTGCCCAAGTCCATTTTTCAGGCCTAATATTTTTGCCAAAACCCTCCCAAATTTCGGGTGGACCTTTGAACTTAGGTGGGTAGTCCGGCCTATGAACAAGTCTAATCTTATTCAATTAAATTGCATCTAAAAAATTGTTAGTAAAAACAATGGAGTTTGTTAGCATTAATAAGTAAAAATTATTTAAAAATGAATAGAGCATTAAGTAATGATTCTTCGAATAACAATGGCACTAGAGAGAGATGACGAGGTAATGTAACAGTATGCCTATTTTCATTATATCTATTTTTGTTTTTTTTATTGATTTTACATTCTTTAAATTTTTATTGATTTAAATGATTTCAAATATTTTTTACTTTGTATAATCTATAATATTTTATTATTTACTTTGTGTTATTTTTTGCTAGATATTATTGGCGTGATTATTATTGTCAATTTTATTTTAAACTTTTTTTGAACTTGTTTGTATTGTGTGAAGCAAACACTTTTTTATCTTCTTTTTTAACCTTATTATTTGTTTGGTTTACTTGGAAAACGTTTTCGACAATAACTTTTAATCATCATTTTTTTTGAAAGATAAATTTATTAATTCATTCAATGAATGGAACCATACAATTCAGAGAGAGAAAATAGCAAACACTTGTCGTAGATGGTGAAGGACAAGCTCCATCAACACAACAAAGGCTTTAACCTAAACATCAATCGAACATTATGGCACATGGACAATTGGCTTTGTCACAACTCAAGCACGTCATATTTGGAATGATTGCAAGCACTTAATACGATGATGAATCATCCCCGAATGGTCTAAAGCAGTGAGCAAAAATCGACAAAGAATCGAGCATTCACCAAATTAGAGAGGACGACAACAAAATCATCCCTAAAATCACTTGTAAAACTAAAATTACATGCATAAGCAAGACTAAAAAACATGTTACAAGAGTAGACAAAAACTTCTAAAACTAAATACTTATTAAACAATGGAAAAACAAAAAAAATATAAAACTTAAGGCAACACGGGTCCAAACCGACACGTGAAATTATTTATTATTTTAAAAAACTCTCAAACCAGAAACAAATTAAGAAGTTGACGAAAAGCCACTCACTTTACAAGAGAAACTATTGGTGGTCGGTATATTGTTGCACATTTATTATAAATATTTTTTTATTTTTTGTATTTTTTATAAATGATTAAAATTGTTGCACATTGTTTTACCTAATTTTCTTAATTATTTGATATTATAAATTACTTTACGATGTTTAATTGTTTTTAAAGTTAAATATCTTTTATATCAATTTTTTTAGGGATGAAAATAATAAAGAAGAGTAGTCCATCTTTCAAACATTAAATACATATATATTAATTATGCTAATTAATTAATATTTTGAATAATATTGTTTTGTATTAATTACATGATTTAAAATTAAAGTATACATTGAAATGTAAAAAATGTTTTAATTATGATTTCAAATTTAGAAGAAAAAAAATATTATTTCACAATTAATTACATTAATTAAAATATAATATTAAAAGAATAATGGCGTAGAATCACATTTATTAAAAATGAGGGACCTTTTTGTAAATTAAAAATTAATTCATTTTTTATATATAATAAAAAAGTCTTAAAATAAAGTTAAGCGTATGATGAGATGGAGGAGCAAAAAATGTGGCAACATGATATTAACATCAAAAATAAATTTGTCGTCCATATCTAAAATGACTAAACCAAGGCAATCGTTTCGTGAAAGACACATAATGCCACTCAGGACCATTCATGTCATGAATACCTACCCAACCCATGTCGGTTGATTTTATTCCTATGGTCAAATTTGCTTGGAAGAAAACCCTAGTCCGACAAGAACGGTATTTTCGAATATATAAATAGCTTGCATAATCTCCTAGGCTTTTAAGACTTGAAATAATAATGTCGATTTGGGGGTCATTCAACAATGCAATATTCCCTGATTATTTCGGGGATGAATTTGGGTTGCCTCTGCCACCGCCGCAAAGCTCCATTATGAAAATCGGAGCAACAGCAACCCAACCATCAGAGTTGGGTAATACGGGGGTTACCAAAGCAGCCCTTAAGGACACAAACAATGGGTTGATGAGGTGCCTGAGGATGGCGGAGAAGAAGGGAGCATTAGCCTACGCTCCCATCTTTGATGGCTTGCATTGCTTTGAAACTCTTGTGTCTACTGATTTCAAGTAATCATTTTACAAGTGGAATTTTTAGTTGTGTATTCCCCAAAGTTAATAAAATTTATTATCGCTAATTTGTGACTCAACATTTGTTCTTTAGTATTAATTATCTCCGTAATTATTCCAAATTAAAGTTGATACATCAAATTGCACATAGAATCAAAGTTCATATGCAATTTTGAGTTCTATCCCATTTTTATTTTTCCATAATTACAATTAAAAATGAAAATATTTCATAATTAGATTCTTGAAAGCATCTAAATTTATTGTTTTTTAAAGAAAATAAAATAAAGGTGATCATGTTAGGTATAGGTTTAGTTCAAATTGTTGTTGTGATCCTTCTTATTTAAAATTTCAAGTGATGACATGGTATAATCTTATAATGTCATATACAATGTTTTAATAATCGAACCAGTAGTTGAACCGATCATACTATTGGTTCTCGATTCAATCGGTTTGATAAGTTCAACTACTAGGCTAAAAATAATTAATTAATTAATTAAAAATTCATAAAAGATTAAAAAATAAAAAAAATTATTAAATCAATTCAACTTGTTCAACTACTATTTTTTATCCTATTATTTTTTTATTTTTATCGGTTTTGACCAATTCAATCATGTTACAAGAACATTAATTATATCATTAAATCTTGACAAAATCCAAGTTTTACAATCAAAATGGGGCTAGTTGCCAAGTTTAGGTATCAAAATGAATCCCCAAAAAATACAGGTACCAAAGTGGACTTAGTTACCAAGTTCATCCCCAAAAAATACAGGTACCAAAGTGGACTTAGTTACCAAGTTCAAGGGCCAAAAATTATATTATCCAAAAAAATACTACAATATATAATCAAAAGAATTGTATTTATGTTTCAGTATTGCTTATAAAAAAATAGGGTAAACTCTCAGCTGCTCACCTAACTTTTAGGGCCTTCTGTTTCTATTATTGTACGACAACATGTCTTACATGCTTATCATTTTGATTCTGAATATGCATGTCATGACACATTGCATGGGATTCGGGATGATGTGAATGGAGGAAGTTACTGGCAGTTTAATGATTTGCATTATTTGGTGGTTTATCTACAATTCTGTCTGGCAGCTTGTCTGCAATTCTGGTGGCACTGTCCATAATTATCTATTGGTGTGATTTGGTTGGATGAGTTCTGGGGAACTTTGTTTTGGTGTGTAGCAGAGTTGGGTAAGATGTTTTCTGATAATCTACATTCTGATTTTCCAAAAAATACTGCATTGGCATAATCATAATCTTCTGTTCTGTTGTATGATTGTTATGAAAATCTCTGTGTTACTCTAATTTGTTTTGCTTTGGTTATATGATTGATACAAAATTCTCTGCATTCTCTGACTTGTATATTGTGTTTTGTTTGATCTCCGTTTGAGTTTAGTTATACACTGAGCTCCATAGCTCACCCCTTTGTTTTATCTTTGTCTGTTCAAGTAAACCTCTGACTTAGGATCGGACAACATGTGGGAGCTTAGATTATTTTTGCACTTAATGTAAATATGGTGAATTTTGTAATTATTTATTTTGATCTTTTGGGTTTGGAATTTGTTTCTGAATTAGTTATGGGTTTTTGCTTAATTTGTCAGTAATTGATATTTTCTAACGCGAGACTGAAATCACTTAAGTCGACAAAACGGACTTTGGTTTTCAAAACCAAAACTTTAGAAAAGGTTTTCTGGTGCAATTTAAGTAATTTCTTAAGTGTTTTCTAGAAGCGAACAAATAGCTCTCTAATGATTGTTTGCAAAAGTCGTATTTGCTAAATATTTATTGAAATCAGTTTTCAAAACGAGTCGATGTAATTTCTTCAGATTCAGACATAACTTCTAGGTCGGGTTTATGGTGTTACACTGGCCCCATCGAAATTTTTTTTTGGGCTTTACCCTTAAATTTGACATTTTTAATGCATTATTCTAGTTTTATCAGTTTTTCACTTTAATACTTAATTGCTTTTTATCCCTATCAATATTTTAAAATAAAGTATATTTTTGGGGTGATCAAAATAAAAATAACCTAGAATTTGGGTGATTAAAATGAAAGTATAAACATGAAACGCTTGGTGACTAAAATGAAAGTACCCTAAAAGTTGAGTAATGAAATTGCAAGGATTTCATTATAGGTAACCAAAATGAAAATACCCTAAAAGTTGAGTGACCAATTAAGTAATTTACTGTTTACCTAAAAAATATAAAAAAAAAATCGGAACTTATAAAAAAAAATTAGATACAAAATATTAGTTTACCAAAAACGAGTTTTGTTAACCTATGCCAAGAATCTGTAAAACGAGTGTCCAATAGTTTCTTATATTGACACGTGGCTCGCTCTTTTCCAACAATTCTTTTGAATTTGGGTATGCTACTGTGGTTTACATTTAAGCTAAGCATGCAGTTAAATAGGTGGCAACATGAGAAAATGTGACACGTGGGTATGTTGGCTTTCTCAAATGTGGCAAAATGCATGCTATGAGAAAGCCAAGAAAATTTACAAATAGCCTATACACGTGGTTACAAAATTCCTACTTCCTCAAAAATCTCCCAATTTTAAGAGACTTTCTTCTTGTCCTTATGTTTCTTCGTAGCTTTAATGGTCAACACTAATTTTATACGAAAATTATATTATTTTAAATATTTTAAATAAATCTTTAAATAATTTTAAAGATTTAATTTGCACAATATTTACATCTAATATTAAACTTAGGTTAAAGAATATATAATTTTATATATTATGTATTCTTCCTTTGTTAATTAGGATTTTAGAGTATAATTTATATCACCACGATGTTTTTCCCTAAAAAAAAAATCTATAACAGTTATTAATTAAATCTTAAGATGTGAGTTTGAGTGTGCACGTATGAGTTGAACAAAAACTATGAATAATTTATAGATATCACTTAAATCATATATGTAAATTATCAATATTCATGCAATTAATGATTTAAATGTTTCTAATAGAAAACTGGATAGTTGACTTTTATTACTCATTAGAACTTCAGAATTTGCCCAAAGATAAATTATTTGTTCTATTAATAGTGAATATTATGGTGACAAATGAATATTTTGGTTAGAGATAAAGTATATATTTGATGAAAATTATTTATTTATGATAGTATATTGTTGTATCTACTCAAAGAGAACTAGGATATACTTGGATTGTTTGTATATTTTAATTTGATATTTAATCATTTATGTATTGTTTTTCTTTTATGTATTATTTTGCAGCAATTTCTTTTCATTCGCAAGCTTCACCTATTACTTTATTTAATGGTTAAACTTCTTTGAATAAAGTGAGCAAGTCAAGTTCCATTTAGGTGTTTTGGGTTTTGACTTGGCTGTATTAGAAGATAATTTTGCTGCTATTACTAATTCAAGTAGTGAGGAAGAGATGTTATACCATAAACAATGGGAACGATCAAACAGATTAAGCCTTATATTTTTGCGAATGATTGTTGCTAACAACATTAAGACTACAATTTCACAAACTGGAACTGCAAAAGAATATCTTATGTTTGTAGAAGAATATTTACGTTTTGCGAATAAGTCTCTCAATGATGCTTTATTGGCACAACTCACGACCATTAAGTATGATGGATCAAGAGGAATGTAAGAACCTATCATCGAGACGACTAATATTGCAGCAAAGCTAAAGACCCTAAGGATGACGACAAATGACTCTTTTCTAGTACAGTTCATATTGAACTCACTACCTTGGAATTATGAGCCACTTAAAATTAACTATAACACTATTAAAGATAAGTGGGATGTTAATGAAATGGCCAATAAGCTCATTTAGGAGGAAGCCAGATTAAAGAGTCAATGAAGTAATTCTATCAACCTTATGAGTCAAGGAGCTGGCAAAAGACTTAAGACAAAAACCAACAAGTTTAAGAAAAAGAAACACTCGCCTGTTAATGTCTCTCATTGCGAGAAAAATGAATGTATTTCAGATAAGTGTCACTTCTGTAAGAAAGAAGGACACTATAAAAAAGATTTCCAAAAACGCAAAGCTTGATTCAAAAATAAAGGTTTTTATGTTTATGTATGTTTTGAATCAAAACTGAAGTTCCTAATAATACATGGTGGTTTGATTCAAAAATGCAGGGATTTCTTTCAATCCAAACCATAAACCCAACTAAAGATTTCCTATATATAGAGAACCATATGAAGGCTCCAATTGAAGATAGAGGGGCTTATCGTTTGGTCTTAGATACTGATTATTACTTAGGCCTATTTCAGACTCTTTATGTACCTTCAATTTCTAAGAACCTTATATCTATTTTAAAACTTGATGTTTTTGGGGTTCATGTTAAGTTTGGACATGTTTGTTTCAATTTATTTAAGAATAATACTATTTTAGGTTTAAGAAACCTTATTGATTGTTTATATAAATTTAAACTTGATAGTGTCTTTACGGAGTCCTTGCTTGTTGATCATATCAATGTTGGAATTAAGCATAGTATGCTAAATGAAAATTTTGCTTACTTGTGGCATAAACATCTGGGTCATGTATTCAAAGAAAGGTTAGAAAGATTAGTGAAGAATGAGATTCTACCGAATCTAAATTTTATTGATCACAGTGTATGTGTGGATTGCATTAAGGGAAAACAAACCAAACATACTAAGAAATGCGCCATAAGAAGTACTCAGCTTCTTGAGACAATACACACTGATATATGTAAACCTTTTGATGTTCCATCATTTAGTAGAGAAAAGTATTTTATCACCCTTATTGATGATTTTTCATGGTATAGTTATATATATTTTCTTGATGAAAAATCTCAATCAGTAAATGCCCTTGAGATATACATTATTGAGATTGAAAGACAATTAGATAGAAAAGTGAAAATAGTAAGATCTGATAAAGATGGTGAATTTTATTGAAAATTTACTAAATCAAGCTAATGTCTAGGTCCATTTGCTAAATTCCTTGAAAGTTGTGAAATATGTGCACAATATATTATGCCAGGCACGCATCAACAAAATGGTGTTGCAGAAAGGTGTATCAGACTTTATTAGATATAGTTAGAAGTATGATTAGTAGCTCCTTATTACCTATATCATTATGCATGCATGCACTCAAAACTGCTATATACTTATTAATAGGGCTATTAGTAAAGCAGTTCCAAAAAATATTTTTGAGTTAGGGATTAGAAGGAAATCTAGCCTAAGGCACCTACATGTTTGGGGTTGCCAAGCAAAAGCAAGAATATATAATCCACATGAAAGAAAATTAGATTCTAGTATGATAAGTGGATAGTTTATTTTATCTAGAGAAATTTAAGGGATATAGGTTTTACATACCTAATCATAGTCCGAGAATTATAGAAACTAGCAATGCTAGATTTCATAAGAATGGTGAAGTTAGTAGGAGTGTTTCAAAACAAGTTGTGGATATAAAAGAAATGTTCCTTTATCCACAACTACCACAAATGTTGTTCTAGCAATTAATGAATGCCCTAATAATGTTGAACAACGTTTAAATGATGAAACACCTATGAAAGAAACTAACTCATAAAGGTTTGATGAAAATGAACCATAGATAATGTAATTAAAATCTTAAAGAGAGAGAAAATCGGTTGTTCTTGATTATTATGTGGTTTATTTGCAAGAGTCAAATTTTTAGGTAGGAATCAATAAAGATCTAGTTTCGTTTTCACAAGCCATAAATAGTGATGAATCTAATAAATTGTTAAGTGCTGTGAAAGATGAGATGAAATCTATGGACCACAATAAAATCTAAAATATTATCGAATTGCCAAAAGGTTCAAAACAAGTTGGATGTAAATGGGTTTTTAAAACCAAATGCGACTCAAATGGAAATATCGAACGATAGAAAACTAGACTTGTTGCCAAAGCTTACACTCAGAAAGATTGTATTGATTATAAATAGACTTTCTCACCAGTCTTTAAGATAAACTCATTAAAAATTATTATGGCATTGGTAGCTCATTATGATATACAGTTACACCAAATAAATATGAAAACAACCTTTTTAATGGAGATGTTGAGGAATAAGTTTATATGGACCAACCTGAAGGTTTTACAGTTGAAGGAAAATGTCATATGGTATGTAAACTTACGAAGTTAATATATGGACTTAAACAAGCTTCACGACAATGGCACATCAAGTTTAATGACACCATAAAGTCTTTTGGTTTTCAAGAAACATTATTGATCGGTGTGTATATCAAAAGATCAGTGGATCAAGTTTATTTTCTTAGTTCTATATATTGATGATATTTTGCTTACTATAAATGATTTTGGTATATTACGTGAGACAAAAGTTTCTCTCTCAAATAACTTTGAAATGAAATATATGTGAGAGGCATCCTATGTGAAAGGAACTGAAATGTTTTGTGCTAGATGATATGGATTGTTAGGATTGTCTCAGAAAAACTATATTGAAAGAGTTCTAGATAGATTTAATATGCATAATTCTTTAATGGGAATTGTTCCTATATAGAAGGGGGACAAATTTAGTCCCATGCAATGTCCAAAGAATCATGTGAAATGAAAGGGAATGAGATCATTTCCTTACACTTGAGTTGTGGGCAATTTAATGTATGTCTAGACTTGCACAAGACCCGACATTAGCTTTGTAGTTAGGATGCTTGGTAGATATTAATGTAATCCTGAAATTGATTATTGGAAGGCTGCAAAGAAAGTTTTACGGTACCTACAAAGAACAAAGAATTACATGCTCACGTATATGAGATCTAATCAATTGGAAGTGATTGGATACTCGAATTTAGATTTTGTTGGATGTCTTGACAATAGAAAAGCCCACTTTTGGCTACTTACTTTTACTTGCTGAATGAACCATATCATGGAAAAGTGCTAAATAATTTGTCTTTGATTCATCTACAATGGAAGCAAAGTTTGTAACATGTTTGAAGTTATTATTTATGCATTATGGCTGAGAAACTTTATTTCATGATTTGGGGTGGTCAACACCATTACCAAGCTGCTGAAAAATTACTGTGATAATTCCGCAGCAATATTTTTCTCCAAAAACAACAAATATTCCAAAGGTACAAAGCATATGGAACTAAAATATTTTGTCGTTAAAGAGGAAGTTCAAAAACAAAGAGTGTCTATAGGGCATATCAGAACTGATCTTATGATTGCAGATCCGTTAACTAAAGGCTTACAACCAAAGACATTTAAAGAATATGTACATAGAAAGGATCTTGGTTGTAATGATGAATGAAATTTTATGATGTTTTGACACTTTGAACTCAACTATGATATTTTTGAAATAAAATAGATGTATTTCATGTATATTATGATTGTGTACACATAATTTTTTAAAATTATTTAAAATAGAAAAATCTTTATAGTCACTTAAAGACCTATTATATTGAGTTGTAATGTTGTAGTATATGGAAGGAACTATGTTACTTAAGCTGTATACAACTACCATATGCACTATAATGTGTTATTTTTATGCGCGCTCAACATTTATTCCATTAAATTTTATATTTTACCACGGCCAACTCCAATTTTGTATCAAACATTTCTTAAACTTTTGAAAATTATATTATTTAAAAAATCTTAAAATACTTTTTTTATACAATTTTAAAAATTTAATTTACACAAGATTTAGATCTAAAAAAATCTTACACCCTTTTCCAATTTGGGTTTAACGATATTGATTATATGCTTTTTCTAATAATTTATAGAATTTTCATAATTACGTTGATCATTGTTAGTCTATACTTAATTGAATTTCAATTGCTTTTACTTCTAAATATAGAAGTTGAATCCATTGCCATTCTAATACAGATTTGTTTAGATGCATTTTATAGAATTATTAAAAGTTCGAAAATATTCTTGGATCCTCATCAATGAAAGCGATTTAAGAGTAGGATTATCTAACCCATCCAATCCTTTGAAATTTAGTTAAGAATATAATTTGCTTGATTTTAGAAATTAAGAAATAAATGAATATTTTGGGCTAAATTGTGCATATATGTCATCTTTTTTTTTGTTAATTGGTTAAATAGGTCATTTTTTAAGATTTAGAAAAATAAGTCGATTTTAAAGAATGTGAAAGCGCGTCCAGCTAGACGAGCTTTTGTCGACATGTCAGGAAAGCGCGCCAAACTGGAAGCGTTTTCTGAAAATTCCCCAAAAAAACATCTAGTTGGGCGCACTTTCCTTGACATGTCAGCAAAAGCTCATCCAGTTGGATGTACTTTTCATACTCTCTCCAAAATCGACCAATTTCTCTAAATCTTCAAAAAAAAACATATTTGACCAATTAAAAAGAATAACCATGACTAATTTAACAAGGCAAAAAAAAATCATTAATGTTGAATATGAATAGATCATAAATGATTCAAAACTAAATAATATCTCATCTTAAAATTGAATATACTTTAAGGTCGTATCTATGTCATTAATGGTTGTTTTGATCCCTAATAGCTTATTTGGGTTGTTTTGTTTTTGGCTTACCTTCCTTGCTATTCCCAAAACGGCATGATAGGAAGATGTTAATTGGTATGAAATTTAGAAATCATTTTGGACCTTTTACCCTATAAATATTAGCTTAGCTTTCATGAGATGAGTTGATTGTTGATATTAGGAATATATCATGTGGTTAGGCATGGGTGTTATAAGTCGGCACTTATGCCTTTTATTGCTCAATTTGCTTGAAATATATTAATTTTAAGTAAAATAACTATATGTAACACTTAGATATGTTATAGTTTTACTTTTAGTGATGAATGTAATTGTCTTCGTAATACATTTAACTTTTCATTTACTTCAACTCCAACTATAGACGGGTCAGTCAAGCACGGGATAATAGACTTATTTATGTAGTAGTTGCATATATTATTCATTGATGAATCAAAGGATCGATTGATTTGCTACAATCGTATTTTATTCAAGATTTTGAGATAAAAGAGATTAACATTAGGATAGGTATATGGTTATATGCTCTGTGTTAAATTATTATGCGTCTCACTTACATATATATTATTTAGGGAGAGAGAAGAAGTATTAATCTCTATACCCTTTATTTTAATGGAGGCGTATAAATCCAATCCACCTCTTTCCTCCAATATGTAACCTTTGGAAATTCATGAATGTGGGGTATGTATGCCACACACATCAAGCAACAAACATGGCTGGCTACTCCTGTTATGTAGGACTACCCGATGATGGAGGGGGGTAAGCCGTGCGTTTTAGTTATGCAATGCAAGATTTCTTTACTACTCCAATTTGATTGGCTAATGTCACCGAATGTAAAGATAGGATGGTAATTTGGATGCACACTAATTACATTAATAATTTTCTTTAAAAAATTCAAATAAGAATTTATGTTTTATTAAAAATTAAAAAAATATATATGTATTTTTTTTTGCACATAATCATGTAATAAATTCATCTGATATTGAATATGGACCGGTTGTTTGAACACGGAGCTTTAGTTGATTGTAAATTGAAGAGGATCATTTTTACAGTGTTATGATGATTGTGTGGTGCTAGTCGATGAAAAGTGAAATTATATAGATTACCCAAATTCGTTTTGATTTTAATCCATAAATGAATGAAATTATGTTAAACTAAAGTGTAGGATACCAAAATTGAAAATCGACCATTATATAGATGCCAATTTGAACATAATAAAGGCACCAAAATTGAAAATAGACCATTACTTTATAAAGGTGTAAAAAAAAAAAACCAAAAGACAGCTGTGTCTCTTGGGGATAGTATTTTATATAGGTGTAGATATAGATGTGTTATGATGAGCCGCAGTAAGATAAAAAAAATTGACAATGGCGTGTAGTTTTAATTATCCGCATCAAATGGAAAGGCAAAATGTAAAGCAACAAGTTTAGCCAAAACCCGAGCCACCCCTCTTGTCTATCTTCTTCATTCATTTTTAATATTAATAACCAATTTCTATAAGTCCTTTCCCATCTGCAAACTGGAAGCAGAAAAAGGGAAAATAATCAAATATTATTAGTAAAATCGCCAATTTTGTCACAGTTCTCCATTCTGCAGTCTCTATCCATAGCTTTCGGTGGTGGGTGCTTTTCCTTATTCTAATTTTTCCTTCAATTCTCTTTATTCCAACTGATTCTTTGCCTTCTCCCTGTCGTTTCCTTTCCTTTCTCTCGGGATGTGTTTTGTTGCGTAATAAATTTTCCTTTCCGCTTTTGTATTTTTGTGTACTTATAATCTTCACACTTTCTGGATTGTTCTCTTTCATCATTGAATCTGCTCGTCTATCTATGAATGAATTTTTTTTTCTCTTTTGATAAAGTTATTTTAGTTCATTTTTTATTTTACTCATGCTGAATATGTGATTCGATCGAATTTGCCCTTTTTTTTCTCTGCTTGTTTTAGGAAGTTGGTGAGTTTTGATGTTTTTAAGTTTTAGTTTTACTCTCCATTTTAGCAATTAGGCAATTTGATTTATGTTATGTAAAAATTACTGTGAAATAGATAATTTGGTATGGTTCAAACTGCATTATTTTGATTACTTATATAGTACAAATTCACTAACTTTTAAGGTATTTCATGTCTCAGTTAAAGGAGTCTTTAATCCTGACTGGTGAAGGGCCATAAGAGGTTAGTTACAAACTTACAAGTAATTTTCTGTGCCCTTTACTATCTTTAGGAAATTGTTGCTTGGAACTTTTTTCTTTTTTCTGTTAGATGATTGCAATGATGTTGTTATTGTCAATGTTTGATGTTAGCCATCTTGTTTATATCATGTTACCGGTGATTTTGTGACTTATGGCAGTAGTTTGCTTGCTTTGTAGGAAATTTATGGGTTCAGGCATTTCATGGGAGTAGCCGAAGATAGTGAACCACCCTTGAAACGTGTGAAAGGGCCCTTGGAAGAATCCAAGAGCTTGCCGGAGGATCATTCAACCACAAAATCTGTTTCTTGCTCTTTGGGAGATCAGATGGCTAGGCCTCTAACCTCCCAAGGGGATGGGGAAACAATTGGTTCACAAGGTGTTATAAGAAAAGCAGAATTTATTAAAATTATAACTAGGGCATTGTACTCGCTTGGTTATGACAAAAGTGGTGCCCTTCTAGAGGAGGAATCGGGAATACCATTGCATTCTTCGGTGGTTAATCTATTTATGGGGCAAGTGACCAATGGGAAATGGGATGATAGTGTGGCCACATTGCAAACGATTGGTCTCTCAGATGAAATAATGAAGTCAGCATCCTTCTTGATTTTGGAACAGAAGTTCCTTGAACTTCTTAAAATGGAAAAAGTTGCTGCTGCATTGGATACACTAAGGAATGAGATCGTTCCTCTTCATGTCAATCTCGACCGTGTTCATAAGCTTGCTTCCTGTATCATCTCTCCTTCGCAATGCATAAGACTTGGTATTTCTAGTCAAGATACTGAGGGTACAAAGTCAGGGTCAAAGATTCTAGAAAAACTACAGAAGTTGCTTCCTGCTGCAATCATGATTCCTGAAAAACGATTAGAGCATCTAGTTGAAAGGGCTCTTGATGTTCAACGAGAGGCTTGCGTGTTCCATAATACCTCAGATAGTGATCTCTCTTTGTACTCTGATCACCAGTGTGGAAAAAATCAGATTCCCTCCCAGACATTGCAGGTTAGTTTGATGGTAGTTCAATTTGCCTTCGCATTTGTTATAGCTGTCCTTTCTGGTCAAAGATGATAAATTGGACTTTCTCTTTTGGGTTTAGGGTGTAATTTTCTGCAGGTTATTTATTTTAGCAAGGGTATAGCACGTGGGAATGGTCATGTGTTGATTCATTGTATTATGCCATAGAGAAACTGCATTCTTTGATTAGGATTTCAGCTATGTTCGGTGGACATCTTTTATTCTTTTGGTATTCTTATTGTTGCTGTTAATCTCATCTTGGTTTTGATCAAGAAACAGATTTGTTCATTTAAATTGTAGTTGCTTTCTAATGCATTATAACTTCTCATAATTTTACTGTGCATTTCGTTTTCGTGAGCTAACAAAGGAATCTCATAATTAAAACTTTATGTTTATATAAATGAAATCAGATACTAGAAGCACACAAAAATGAAGTTTGGTTTGTGCAATTCTCACATAATGGCAAATATTTGGGCTCATCATCTAAAGATCATTCAGCAATTATATGGGAGGTAAGCTTTTTATTTATTATTGGCTTTGCTTTGGCTTTTTCTGTCCTATTCCAAGGTATTAGTGCTTTAACTTGCTAAGACAGTACGCATTCGTGGGATTTTTCCATTTAGTGATCATTTGTTTTCTTTTTTTTGTGGTAATGTACTACTCTTATGGGGCAAAGGAAAAATGTGGAGAAGATCGAATGATATGTGCTAGAGTTTGCTTTATTGATTTTTTTATTACAATTCAGTGACAATAAATAATTTATGATGAACAAAGATGGTAATAGCTTAACAGTGGTGATGTGTGACCTCAATGATTCCCATGCTATTGGTCTTAAAAATAATTAACTAGTAATTTTCCTATTTCTCTTGCATATTTGCATGCAAACTTTTATATGTCATTTTATCAAATGTTGTTGGCCTAGCTGTTGCAGAGTTTGTGCAACCTGTAACCATGATTTTTAGTGGGTTTGAATTGAGCTACACTTTCTTAAGAATATTTTGAGGAAACTAATTGTTTTAAAATGATTATATTGAACTTGGCATCCCATGCAACCCCATAGCATCTTGTTTTAATAAATTTAGTATTTTTAACCTTTTAGGTTAAAGAAAATGGTCAGGTGTTATTGAAGCATACCCTATGCGGTCATCAGAAACCAGTTTTAATTGTTTCATGGAGCCCAGATGATAGTCAAATACTTACTTGTGGACAGGACGAGGTTATTAGGCGTTGGGATGTTAGTTCTGGAGAATGCCTCCATGTTTATGAAAAAACTGGTGTTGGTTTGATTTCTTGTGGATGGTTTCCGGATGGTAGAGGTATATTTGCGGGGATGACCGACAAGAGCATCTGTCTCTGGGATTTGGATGGAAGAGATTTGGAGTGCTGGAAAGGACAGAGGACGCTTAGAATCTCAGATATGGCCATAACTGATGATGGAAAGAGGATTATTAGTGTGTGCAGAGAATCTGCTATTCTATTGCTCGACAGGGAAGCAAAATTTGATAGATTGATCGAAGAGGTGGATATGATTACTTCCTTCTCATTATCAAAAGACAACAAGTTCTTATTGGTTAATCTTATGAACCAAGAAATCCATCTCTGGAGCATAGAAGGTGATCCTAAACTTATTTCAGAATACAAAGGTCACAAACGTACCCGATTTGTAATTAGATCTTGTTTTGGTGGACTCGATCAATCTTTTATTGCCAGTGGCAGTGAGGATTCACAGGTACTCCTCTTTGACTAGAAAGGAGCTTTAGGTGAACATAATAGATGATGCTATTTTTGAACTGTTGCTATCTGTAAAATTTGTTGCATTTGATGCTTTGAAAGTTGATTTTCTTGCACATGCATTTGTAGAGTACGTCCAAGAGAGAGTCTGCTGGTATATCATTTAGGTTCATGTTTTTTTCCAACTGAGTATGTTCCGCTAACTATTATGTAACTGCTGTAACTCTAATTAAGTTGCGTGCACATACACAGTTATGTTCCGTTAACTATTATGTAACCGCTGTAGCACAAATGAAGTTGTTTGCGCATACACAGTTATCAAGAAGACTGCTTTTTGTAGACAATGAAGCAGTGTATCGTTTCTTGTTGCAGGTGTATATATGGCACAGATGCTCAGGTGAGCTACTACTGGCATTGCCTGGACATTCTGGAGCAGTGAATTGTGTGAGCTGGAATCCAGGAAACCTTCACATGCTAGCTTCAGCTAGTGATGACGGAGCAATCCGGATTTGGGGGTTAGATCGCTTTAACCTGAAAGGTGGAGAGCAGAGCAATGGTAGCAACCACCAGTGCAATGGAAGGAGCTAAATGAAACAATTTATAGTCTATCAAATGATTCCTCTCAAGTCGGTGTAAATTATGCAATTATTTGTTTCTGTTCTTTGACATCCTAAAGCAGGAAAAAGGCCAAATGCTACTCTGATATGACACTTTCAGCTTGATAACCATTTCTTTTCTTCACTGTCTTCCTTCCTGACGTGGGTTATTGTATTGCTAGTTTTCAAATATTATATATCCATGATAGTTATATCTTTATCAGATCGGTCTTTCTAGCACCATTCTCTTCTAGCAACATTCTCTATCGTAATTGCCTTGCCGGCAACATGTTCTGTCCGAAAGCAATGACCGTAGTATGGTATCCTCCAGGTTTAAGGGTTTTGTCGCCATTAATTTCACTGCGTCAAAGTTTCCACATTCATAGCATACCAAAAGTGGAGAATCTGCCGTAGCTTTGCCCTTCACTTGCTTAACAACGACGACTCTTCTAAGTGGCTCGTTAGTGACTTCAATTTCAACACGCTTGCTGATTTACGTGACGTGACACTACAAAATTTCTCTAGTTTGGATTTATTACCCAGAGGCTTATTTAAAAACAATTTATTAGTTAAAGTCAAATTTAAACAAATTACTTCAGTCACTTACATTTATTCTCGTTCGAAAAACAGTTACAGCGTGTTTGGTTCGCTGTAATGGGTATGCGATTACCCATCTATTCCGCGCGCCTCACCTAATCCGGCGTTTGGTTCGCTGTATGCCTATTACAGGCGTATTACATTACCGGCCTATTCCCCAAAATCTCTGCTTTTGTATTCCCTTCCCAAAACGACGATTAGCTATTACGGACGTCTTCCCAATTTCTATGCCCTGTTTTACCCTCCCAGTCTTCTTCAACCAGCGCTGAAAACTCGACTCTTTCCAGCTCCTTCTCTGAACAAGTCTTTAACAACCATTTCCCCATTTCCCGTTTCCCCTCTTCCCCAAATCAGAATCCCTAACCCTTGCCCGACTTTGAACAAGTCTTTAATTTGTTTTTTTGTTATGTTGTTTAACTTTGTTAGTTCTTTGGTGCCAGAGCTGAAAACCCGAATCAAGAAGTACTTTGAAAGGTATGAAGAGGCACTCCCTTCAGTTCTTGAGGCCATTTTGCGAAGAAAGTTGGCTGGGAAGCATGAGGAGACCGATGATGAATTAATGGATGAATTGGAGGTGCAACCACGAGTCGATGTGGATGATGAAGAGTTCGAGTCAAATTTTACTAATTTGTACTCGACTGGTGATGAAGAGGACATGCTTCGCTGGGACAAACTCCTCCCAGGTTTTTATTGATTTTAATATCATATATGTTCTTTTCTATGTGAGGATTTCTGGTTCTATTATACTGGATTGCTTTACTTTCTATCGTGGACCTGTAAATCTCTGCCAATTCTAGCTTATCATTTGCAATACTGATGGATGTTTAGATTACCAATCTATTTTCTTGTGAAATGATCGAATGCAATATTTTCAGGGTGTCTTTGTGTAGTGAAATGAGTGGTAGACTTGGTAAACTTGCATGTGTTACAAAATTGAATCTAGAGATCCGTTTCCCAGTCTTGACTTGAGCAACTTACTGCCAATCTTCCTCCAAAGTAGTTTCCTAATCAATTTGGCTTTATGTTTAATAATGAGAGTTTGCTATTGGTTTTTCTTATTAGAGATCTGTGTGTTTGTTATAGTTGGTTATAGGTAAAATGTAGGGACAAATTGAAAGAGAGTAGAATGAGTGTGCTTGAGGTTATTATTGTTGGATTGAGAGAAAACTAATAGCTGACAAGGTCTATGAATCTTATGGTACAAAGGCAATGTGTTTGGCTTCAGCATATATGGAGATATAACTGGGCTTCATTTTGACTGTCCTTATGGTAATTGATATTTGCTTTGATTGCAGGATGATTCCTTGCAAAGACTAAGCATGGAGTGGCAGCTTTCTTTGGTGTGAATTAAAGGCTTATGAGGGGATTCTTGCACCATATGACAAGACAAGAGAATGGTTATTCCTGATGCTCTCAAGTTTTGCAGTAGTTGGTTTCTTTTGTGGAATTTAGAATTTCGTTTTCTTACTTGCTTCTGTGGATAGTTAGTCATGCTCAATGTTTTTAAAATTGGTGGAGAAAATAGCATTAGCCTGGAGTAAATATGAAATATAACATTGAACGCTTTTATGTAGTTTATTTTCAAGTTTTGTTTTTGGCTGTTCGTAATTCTGAATTCTCTTCACGAACATTGGTGTTGCCTTGGATATTATATAAGTTTTTATTTCTGATTGTTGGTATGCTCGACTATGAAATGGTTCCTATTAGCACAAAGGAGTGCATAATGAATTAGACTTCCTTCCTGTCATTTAAACTAAATATTCTTTATTGCTTACTAACTGAGCATGTTGTTTTCTAATTATGCCGTTTTCAAGGTATTCATTTTCATTTTCTTTCATTCCTGGAAAACCCCTTTTCTCTCCTTTGCTTCTTCTTACCAAGATTCGGCAATATATATTAGTTTGAGGGCTCATAAGGTTTCTGCAATTAAGCTGTAGGTTAAGGGGTTGGACTGGTACTTGTGGCTTGCGATTGCGGTTGCTTTTAGTGCCCAAACAAATTCAATCCTTGACATGCTGGTTCTTGTGACTTGTGGTTTACTTTTAGTGCCAAAACAAATTTAATCCTTGACATGCTGGTAGTTGTGGCTTGCGGTTGCTTTTAGTGCCAAAACATAGCAACTTTTCTGTAATTGATTATGTGTTCAATGTCACACATTTTGAAGCTTCATTTTCTTTGATTATTTTGAACTTCAATTTCATATGCTTATTTCAGATGTATGGTTGCCAAGTTAATGGCTTTGTTTTCCTTGTACAAGATCCAGCCAAGTTAATGTTTAATATTTTTTAAATTTGTCTAATTCTTTTTCATTGCTTTTTCTCCTTAAATTGTTTTATTTATAAATTTATTATTCTAATAAATAAATGTCATGTTAAAAAATGAGAAAAATAGATATTCATTTATTTATAAATATTTTTATAATTTTGTATGTATTTTTATCGAAAAATAAATGTTTAAATTTTTTAGTTTTTTAATTTTTATTTTTGAATTTTAAGAATAAAGGTTAAATTGATATAATATGTAAAATTGAAGGTTAAGTTTATTGAATAATTTTTTAAAGTTAGGACCAGATTAATAGAATTTGTAAGTATTGTAGTATTATATATTATGATTTCAGTAAATTAATATAAGAATATTAATTATTAAGAATTTTATTAAATTATATATTTTAATTAAAATATATTTAATAATAATTATGTTAATTTATATTTTACAGTATCATATATTATGATTTCAGTAAATTAATATAAGAATATTAATTATTAAGAATTTTATTAAATTATATATTTTAATTAAAATATATTTAATAATAATTATGTTTAAATATGATTAAATTATTTATTATTGATAATAATAATCTTATTATAATTTAAATAACAATAACAATAATCATTTACCAAAATAAATTTATGCTAAGGGTATTCTAGTCATTTTAGTTTTTTCCATTATGCTATTACACCTCTATTCCATTCAACCAAACACAAGATTACTATTACGCCTCTATTCCATTACATTCAACCAAACAGTGGATTAGCTATTACACCTCTAATCCAATACACCTCTAATCCCAATACACCTCTAATCCAATACGCCTCTAATCCAATACAGCGAACCAAACGTGCCCTTAGATTTATTTAGAGGAAAATAAATTAGAATTTAATGGAGAGCATGAGAGGTTATTTGTTTAAGCTTCACGATTCATTTGAAAAATATTAAACTTGAAAAATGGATATGGGTCGAGACTCAAGTCAGCCTAATCCGTTTTTTAATGTTTGTAATGTTATTTTTATATATTATATAATTTATAACACAAAAATAAATTTATCCTAAATATTTAATACTATTAGAATGTAAATATTCAAAAATTTTAATAAATAAAAATATATAAAATTGTTAAATACTAAATTAAAATAATATAAATATACTTTATAAAAATTAAAAATAAATAATATGACCAGGTCTAAATGAGCATGGGTTAACTATTTACAAATATGAGCTAGTTTAAATTCATATTTCATGCTGGACCAAACTTTAATAAATATAAAATGTATTAATTAATATCATGTTTAAATTCGATCCAGAAATGTATTAACTATGGGCAGCGGTGGCACGTGGATTAGCGACCAATAGCTGACTGCCTACATACGTTGGTCTGGAAATCTAGAACTCTAGCCTCAGTTCATCAAATTTGTGTAATTGGATGATGGGTAAATCGCAAGACTGAGTTGGGATCGTTGTCTGGAATCTTAGATGGAGCATATTATGGGAACAAAGGAATGCATTCCTTTTCAAGAACCAGAATTTCAGCCGTGTGGACGTTATTACGAAATGCTTTCAGTTGGGTGAGGAACATTATGTGGATGGCAGAAGTACAAGCGGGCTGCCTCTTTCAGCTTTTGTTGGAGAACATCAGGGGGTTGTAAGCTAATAGAGTTGCTTATTTTATGTCGAGACTGGCATATGATCCTAATGGAGTCTTACAGCGATTTGATCAGCCACCTCAAGTTTGTGGGCTACTTACACATGATATTAGTGGTTTATTGATTTCTAATGGTTTAATGGTAAAAGTGCCCTCCACCTCCTCTATTAAAAGTTAATGTGTATTTTATTTTATTTACTTAAAAATATAAGTAAGTTAATTTTCATATGTTAGATTAAACAGTAAATTAGTCCTATTAAAAAAAATCAATTTATTTCTACTATTAAAAGCTGATATGGATGGCAAAGCAATTAGATAGTGACACATGGCATGATACGTGTATCGCATGCTAACATTTAAGATAAACTTCAACAACCTAAGCAAACATTTGTCTAAGTTTATTTTGCCCATGGCTTTTCAAAATAATTATAAAGAATTAAAAATATAGAAAATTATTTAAGAATTATAAGAAATTCTTGAAATTATTAAAAACTAAAGAAAAGTGTTTAAAATTTATTAAAAACAATTTGGTTACTATTGTGTTTTTTTTTTATATTTTCTCTAAGATTATGGACTTATCCTTATGTTTTTAACTCTTTTTGCCTTCATTTGGTAAGTATTTTTTATTTTTATTTTTGTAAAATATTTTCTATTTTAAAAATTTGAAGAGCATATTTATTAAATAAAAATAAAAATTTGTTTTCATAGTGAAAACACAAACATGTTTGGTACTTATTTTTATATATTAAAAATATGAGAAGTAAAATAAAAAAATTACATTTATATGGATTTAAATTAGAGTACTAGGTTTAATATCTGAAAAACTATTAATAAAAGAATATTTTTGCGTTTATGTGTTTGAACTAGGATTTATTCATATGAATTCATATGCTTCATTTGGTTCTAGTGTAATATTACGAAAAAAAACTTATTTATTACATATGTATTGCAATAGTTAGATATAAAATAAAGAATAACGAATACAGATTTAAAGTTGAAATCAAAAAGCTGAGTAAAGACTCTTGTAAAAATCAATACCTCTTTAAAATAAGTAAAAATTTTGTCTCCTCTTTGTTAGGGGAAGCCGAAATTAAATTGTAATTTTTACGATAGTAAAAATGTGATTTCACCATTTGAACAACCTATATTTTCATATTTTTTAAAGGATTAAATCAAAATTTTATCATTTTAGGGGGTAAAGTACAATTTTTCCTTTACTAATTTAAAATTTTAAAAATTCTAAAGGATCTAAATAAAAAATTTTCCATTTTAAGGGGGTTGGGCCGTTACCAGCCTCCCTAGATACGCCCTTGTCATGAGAGTAACTAAATAGTACCAATTAAATTAATTTATTACTAACTCATATATTAAAATATATGTAAAAAATAATACCGTAATTACTAAACGAATCATTAAAATTGAAAACATTTGTTTTCATATAGCAAGACCAAAGCTCCTTCTCGGCCAATTCAAGAACAAGGAACTGGAGAAGTAACAAGAGCAAGGGCCTCATTGAGCACGACCAAAGCTCCTTGTGGTTGATTGTGAGCTTGTGTTTCAGGCCTAAACCACCTCAAAGGTTATTCTGATGATGGTTGATGCTTTTTTTTTTCTTTTGTGTGAAAAAGTATCATGTGAATGCATTAGAGGGTAGTTATAGTAGTAGAAGCCTTTCGACATCGGATTTGGTTTTTCAATTCATGATGGGTAGTGGTTGAACATGACTTAAGAGGGTGAGATCATGATTTGTTGTGGTCTCTCATTATCGTGTTGCTTTGTTTTGTTCTTTTTCTTTTTCAGTGTAAGAAGGTTGGTATTCATTAAAAAAGAGAACAAGAAAGACTTGGAAAAAGCAATAGCCGCCTACTTTGGCCATTCCCAACACCAAAAAAAAAAAAGGGAAAAATTAAAAGTGCAAAACCAAAGAGAACTAGCAAGACTTATGGATGAAACCTCAAACTCTTCCCACCGAAAGCCTTGCATCATTGAAAGAAATACGAGAAAATTACATGCATGGAACGGATACCCGAAGAATGGCAAAAGAAGAAGAAGAAGAAGAAGAAGAAGAAGAAGAAGAAGAAGAAGAAGAAGAAGAAGAAGAAGAAGAAATGTGTTCCTATAAAGGCGATTCAGACAGATCGATCCACCAGTGATTTGCTTTCATGAATGGCACCTCCTCTACCCCATAAGTGCTACATTAATTTGTTGCAAAAGAATTAACACTACGTGCATGGTTGAATTAACACTTTGCAAAATTCATACATAAAGATTTTTCATTTGCATCTTAACAGCCGTTTTGGAATCCCAATTCTAACATGAATTGGGTGGCAAAAGAATGAGGAATAATTTTGTTCTTATAAACTAAAGAAGCCATGACTAGACCATCATGATTCCTAACAGTGATGCATGTGTACTATATTGCTTTGAGGGTGCCTTGCAAAATTAACATTTACTAAGAGCACGTTTGGTTCGCTGTATTGGATTAGAGGTGTATTGGATTGGATTAGAGGTGTAATGGAATAGAGGTGTAATAGCAAATCAACTGTTTGGTTGAATGTAATGGAATAGAGGCGTAATAGTAAAACTGTGTTTGGTTGAATGTAATAGAGGTGTAATAGCATAATGGAGAAAACTAAAATGACCAGAATACCCTTAGTATAAATTTGTTTTGATAAATGATTATTGTTATTGTTATTTAAATTTTAATAAGATTATTTATTATCAAAAATAAATAATTTAATCATATTTAAACATAATTATTATTTAATATATTTTAATTAAAATATATAATTTAATAAAATTCTTAATAATTAGCAGAAATTTGTTTTGGTAAATTATTTTATTTAAATTTTAATAAGATTAATATCAATAATAAATAATTTAATCATATTTAAACATAATTATTATTAAATATATTTTAATTAAAATATATAATTTAATAAAATTCTTAATAATTAGCAGAAATTTGTTTTGGTAAATTATTTTATTTAAATTTTAATAAGATTAATATCAATAATAAATAATTTAATCATATTTAAACATAATTATTATTAAATATATTTTAATTAAAATATATAATTTAATAAAATTCTTAATAATTAATATTCTTATATGAATTTACTCAAACCATAATATATAATACAATTTGGAGACCTGGATTTGTAGTAATTAAGTCCAATTCATTTCTGTTTTTATCATCTTCAATGACTTGAATCTAATGAATAAATATGAAAAAAATCTGCAAGAGTACAGCAACCACATCTGACATTGGAGTAAAAAAGCTTACTTCATTCATATTATTAAGAAACTAATTACAAGTGCTAATCCAACTACATTAAAGAGGAAAGCTTTCTTCATCAAATATTATTAAAGAACTAATTCCTAATTCCAAAATGCTAATCCAAAAGAAAAAAAGAAAAGAAAGTGACCCAATTCAAGAATCACTAAGTTCAAGAAATTGGTTTCAACACATACATTTTGCATGAATGAGGGTTCAACATTGTTGTAATATTGCCCACAAATCGGTTCTTCAGTGTTTTATGCTGCAAGAGATTCATATATGTGCATGAATAAGTGAACTAAAGCAATGGAAAATGACAGTAGGATATACTATAAAGCTTGTAGCTATAATTTGAGTACCTCCCAAAGGTCCCTAGCTTCAACTACAGTGTTGGGGTCTAGTCCCATATCCTCCCAGAACGCGGTTACAGAATAGCGAACTGAACCCCTATTGAGAATGACAACTACTGTCCTATAGCTGGAAAGTGGCGCAACCCAAATCTGTTACAAGGCACCGAAAAGGTAAGTGACCAATCCGAGCATGTTATATGATCATATGGTTAAGCAAAAGGGGTTGTTGCATAGGTTTCACCTCTTCATCACCGTGCATCCTAGCCTTCCTAGCTTGAATACCATAAGAATCTAATGCAGAAGATCGCATTAAGTTAAAAAAGTTAGATAACTATTGATGCATTAAAGCGTTTTTGAAGAACTGTACTTCTAATTATGTACCTTGGTTAACAGCAATGACCTCTTTGTTTGAAATGATCTCTATAGTCTCTTGTGTCATATTCCTTATGTCGCAGCCGAGAAGAAGAGGAGCCTGCAATAGCATTCATGTTTTTCAGACCAGATATGCAACATCATGCATATCAACAAGCATAAAAAAGGTGAATATCAATTGTAATACCTTGGAAATAGCCCATAAGCTGAAATGTACTATATATTCATCTTTCGTCATCCCTCTATTCCCGATCTCAAGCATGTCCGGATCTATCGATATAACAAGAATTGTAATCACAAAACATTTAATATGGTTCAAAAAAAATTGCAGAACTAGAAGAAAACTCTAACCATTCCAACCACCGGGCCTTGCATATTGAGCATACAATTCATTTTGATCAGCTCTCGAAATCATACTGCCAGGCAACAAAATATCGTAAGTTATACTCTAGGCCGACTCTAACATCCTCCAAATACGTTAACAAATCTTTACCTTTCCCATGTATCAGTTATGTCACAAGTTGTCCTCCAGCTATTTCCTACATGGAAACCCCATTCAGCAGGGTGCATTTCTCTCCTAAGAAACAAAAAATCAAACACATGGCAAAGTAAAAAAAAAAAAAGAATCAGAAAATCGTTACTTAAATTAAAAGCTTAAATCAAACTGTGATTTAGACAGTACCATTCACACAGAGAAAAGAATATGGGGCGGCCAGCCTTCTTCAAAGCTTTAGACATAACAGGATATCTACACGAAAAATTAAAGCAATATATAAGCATATAATATGGCTGCAAATCAAAACAAAGAAGACAACTACACCACCTTTCAATTGGCTTTGATCCATCATGGTGACAGTTATCATACTTCAAATAATCAATACCCTGCATACAAAACAATTATCGCACGAACCAACTTGATTAAGCTTTAGGTTCAATTAAAACAAGGGAAATGATCACTGAAAATCATACCCAGGAAGCAAAGGTTTTAGCATCCTGTTCTTCGAAACCGAGTGAACCAGGCAAGGGATATTAAACCCAGAAAAACTTTCGTTAACTAAAACTACAGAAGAGTAAAAGATTCATAACCATGAAATCAGCATTAAACTACTGAAGAATAAAAAGCCACAAGTGCAATTATACAATAATTCCAATGAAATCAGCAACAATTTCATAAAATAAAATAGCAATTTCAACAGAAACTACTGAAGACTAAAGATTCATAACCATGCAAAAATATTTGATAAAAGATTGTCGAACAAAAGAATTGGCAGATTAATTTCGGTCCGAAATAAAACTCACCCGATATTGGATTAGAGGTGATGACCCGAAAAACGCTTCACTTTCAAAGGATTCACTGGATTCAGCTATCAGGTATTTCCAATTTTGTGAAAATATTGAAGAGCAGTAGAGAGTTGCAGATAGGGTTGGGAGGAAATGGGAGGAGACAGAGACTGAAGAAACGATGTGGACAGAATAATAAACAAAAACGGTGGGAGATGGAAGGAGAAATTTTGAGGACAGAATAGGAGAGGGTCGGGTAGGGAGGGAGGGTAAAACAGAGAGCAGGGGACGGAAGGCGGACGTAATAGGTATTACAGGGATTTGGGAAGGGATTACAAAAGCAGCGAAAAAGGGGATTAGGTCGGGATTGGTTTACGCCCGTAATGCCTATTACAGCGAACCAAACGCCGGATTAGAGGCGTCATGTAATACGCGCGTATTCGGCCTGTATTGTATTAGGTAATACACTGAACCAAACATATCCTAAAGGTTTTACTGGAGGCGACCACCTCTTAGTTTATTGTAGCAACGAACCTGGTTCAATATCCAGCAATGAGTCTAATTTTAGAATGTAGGCTTGAAACAAAAGTACTAATTTTTTGAATTGATTGGAAAATGCTTTTATGAACCAGTTTGTTTCTTGAAAACTATAACGCTCGTAGCGATTGTTAAATAGGTGATCTAACTACTCATTAATTATTTAATGTTTAACTAATATTAAGTTGCATTATGTGATTAGATCTTTAAAAATCCTTGGTCTAATCGAAATTGAGAAAATCGACTAGAAGACTATTATATTGTCTATCCAGTCCAATTGAGGAGATGTCTTATATTGGACATCAGAGCAGATAACTCCAGAACTTAGAGATAGGTATCGTTGTTTAGACTGACAATACATCTAATAGGATCCTAGTCGAATTTATCCTAGATTCGTTTATAAATTATTCACTTGTGGCATTCATATTGTGACATACCTTAATCCTGAGTGAATAATGAACTATGCATGCGTGATTTGTATACTTTTATGTATTGAAAACTTGAATCCAAATAGATAAGGAATCGAAAGCTAGTATGTTGTGAATATGACTTCCGCATGAGATAACGTTATTCCACAACAATGGAATCATAACCCTATAAGGGCAAATCATATACTATAGTGAAATGACTTCATGATTAAAGAAGTTTAATTAATAGGTGAAGACCTGCAAACTTAATTACAAATTATTTGAGTCTTAATTATATATGTCAAATTTGTCCCTCCGCTAGCTCGAGATAACCTAAAACGAATTGCATTTAAAACCCATAAATTGTGGAAATGAATGAAAATAATAAACAAAAGAAATAGATCGCATGTATCATTATCCACATTGAATGTGTTTTCTCGCTAAGTACAAAAGATTACTTAGAAATTAATTTAATTTCTTCAAATTATTATTTAAATTGATTGTAATTAAATAATCGAATTTCAAAGTGAGAATTAAATTAATTAGTCATTATACTAATATGGTAAATTTGTCATGACCTTAATGGAATTAGAATTGGATTGAGAAAATAATTCAATTGAAAAATAATTTAGTTAAATCAAATTAATTAATATTTTGAGAAATAAAAAATAGTTATTGGGTTGGATAAATTATAAGTATCGGATAAATGTTCAAATAACATTTATAATTGTACCCAATACATAAAAGACTCAAATAGACTCGATTTCAATATGATGTGTGGCAAACCCTAGATACCCTAAGGATGCCCCCCCCTTTATTCTACTTCTAGTATAGTTCGTATTTTGTATTAAAATATTATTATTTAATTACATATTATTCCATCAGAATTATTGTACTGTATTTTTATAAATATAAACTATAAGCTAACCTATTTACACATATTATAGAGATAATTTGTTTTTAGAATAAATTTTATTTTCTATAAAAGCTCATATTTTTTTGTTATATAAAGAAAATTAACTTTTCCACTAAAAGCTAAGAAAAAAATCTATTCTATGCACTTAGTTTGTTTTGTTTAAGCCACGCTCAAAGTAATTTGGGGTTCGAGGATTACAAAGAAGCTCAGTCGGTTAAAAGTCGGAAAATGACTTAGACCACCTCGTACAAAGCACTGATATATTTTGGTTAAAAGTTCATTAGTATAAATATCACAATGCTTGATTTAAGAAAAAAAAAATTAAACTTATGTTGTACCTAAAAACACTATTTTTTTAAATCGATTTTTGCAACATATGTTGGAATCTACATCATGTTTTTGAAAATGTAAGAAATCAAAGTATCTTGTTCCTTTCTTATGAGTTGATCTCGAAGGAAATTGATTAGAAAATTTCTGGTAAATTGTTGATTCATCTAGTTTTAACTATATTTATTTACAAGTTTACTAGATTGAAAATATTATGATGTTAAAAAATTTATAGATCTCCTCTCATATTTAGTAAAAAACTATGATACATGTATTAGGTGTTGTTAATGTGTCTGAACCTATCCCACATGTGTTAGAAATGGTACCTTAGATGGATGTATAGCTAACCAAATTGCTTTCGCTCCAAGAACAAAAGACTCTGTTGGTTGTAAGAGATGCAAATATGCTTTGTCAAATGGATTTATTGAGCGCTTGAGTTATTTATGGCATGAAACAATTTGAAGTAAGGCTCTAGTTTATTGATATGGTTCAAAAAATCCTAGTTGAATACATTTTGAATCCATTTGATTTTTTTTTTCTACTAGAAAATTGATGCTAAAAAAATCTTTCTAAGGTTTTTTTTGTCCAAATATATCTTGTCTTCACAATGAATTATTTCTTTGGTTAACAATAATTGTAGTTTTATCAATATTTGCATGTTCTTTACTTTTGTTTTTTTTATAGAGGAAATAAGCTAATTAAGTGGTATACAATATGTATATGCATTCAATGGCGGAGCATAGTAGAGATCTAGGGGGGTCATAGCCCCCCCTAAAATGATAAAATTTTAATTTAGACCCTTTATTATTTATAAAATTTTAAATTAGTAATGATAAAATTATACTTTAGCCCCTCAAAAATGATAAAAATTTGATTTAATCCGTTTTCTCATCAGGTGGGAGTTCAAATTAATTCTCATTTATCTACTTCTATCCGTGTTGGGAGGGGGATTGGAAGAAACATCTATTCTTAGCTACGGATTTTATTTTGTACATTGTAGGGTTCCATTTTTCTATTAATGGGAGTTTTGGGTCTTGGTTTATACGGTTCTAATGAACCATCAATGAATTTTGAAATATTAGCTAATCAACCCTATCTTGTTGCACTGGAAATAATATTCTCTATTGGATTTCTTTTTGCTTTTGTTGTTAAATCAATGATTATACCCTTATATGCGTGGTTACCGGATATCCATAGGGAGGCCTACTATAGTATTTGTATGCTTCTAACTAGAATTTTATTAAAAATGGGAGTATATGGACTAATTTGGATTAATGTGAAATTATTATCCATGTTCATTCTATATTTTCTCTAGAGATAACCTAAAACGAATTGCATTTAAAACCCATAAATTGTGGAAATGAATGAAAACAATAAACAAAAGAAATAAATTGCATGTATCATTATCTACATTGAATGTATTTTCTCGCTAAGTACAAAACATTACTTAGAAATTAATTTAATTTTTTCAAATTATTGTTTAAATTGATTGTAATTAAATAATCGAATTTTGAAGTGAGAATTAAATTAATTAGTCATTATACTAATATGGTAAAGTTGTCATGACTTTAATGAAATTAGAATTGGATTGAGAAAATAATTCAATTGAAAAATAATTTAGTTAAATCAAATTAGTTAATATTTTGAGAAATAAAAAATAGTTATTGGGTTGGATAAATTATAAGTGTTGGATAAATGTTCGAATAACATTTATAATTGTACCCAATACATAAAAGACCCAAATAGACTCGATTTCAATATGAGGTGGGGCAAACCCTAGATACCCTAAGGATGCCACCTCCCTGTATTCTACTTCTAGTATGGTTCGTATTTTGTATTAAAATATTATTATTTAATTACATATTATTCCATCAGAATTATTGTACTGTATTTTTATAAATATAAACTATGAGCTAACCCATTTATACATATTATTGACCATCGTTATTCTATCAAAAAATAGAGATAATTTGTTTTTAGAATAAATTTTATTTTCTGTAAAAAACTCATAGTTTTTGTTATATAAAGAAAATTAACTTTTCCACTAAAAGCTAAGAAAAAAATTTATTCTATGCACTTAGTTCATTTTGTTTAAGTCCACGCTCAAAGTAATTTGGGGTTCGAGGATTACAAAGAAGCTCAATCAGTTGAAAGTCGGGAAATTACTTAGACCACCTCGTACAAAGCATTGATATATTTTGGTTAAAAGTTCATTAGTATAAATATCACAATGCTTGATTTAAGAAAAAAAATTAAACTTATGTTGTACCTAAAAATACTATTTTTTAAATCGATTTTTGCAACATATTGGAATCTACATCATGTTTTTGAAAATGTAAGAAATCAAAGTATCTTGTTCCTTTCTTATGAGTTGATCTCGGAGGAAATTGATTAAAAAATTTCTGGTAAATTGTTGATTCATCTAGTTTTAACTATATTTATTTACAAGTTTACTAGATTGAAAATATTATGATGTTAAGAAAATTATAGATCTCATGTCATATTTAGTAAAAAAACTATGATACATGTATTATGTGTTGTTAATGTGTCTGAACCTATCCCACCTGTGTTAGAAATGGTACCTTAGATGGATGTACAACTAACCAAATTGCTTTCGCTCCAAGAACAAAAGACTATGTTGGTTGTAAGAGATGCAAATATGCTTTGTCCAATGGATTTATTGAGCGCTTGAGTTATTTATGGCATGAAACAATTTGAAGTAAGACTCTAGTTTATTGATATGGTCCAAAAAATACTAGTTGAATACATTTTGTATCCATTTGATTTTTTTCTACTAGAAAAATGATGCTAAAAAAATCTTTCTAAGCACGGGTTTTTTTGTCCAAATATATATTGTCTTCACCATGAATTATTTCTTTGGTTAAGAATAATTGTAGTTTTATCAATATTTGCATGTTCTTTACGTTTATTTTTTTTATAGAGGAAATAAGCTAATTAAGTGGTATACAATATGTATATGCATTCAATGGCGGAGCATAGTAGAGATCTAGGGGGTCATAGCTAATGTATAAATCTAAAGGAATGCTGATGCTTATCTCTAACCTTTTTATTCCTTAATTTAATCATTATCTAATTTTTTTAATAAATTTCTTATAATTTATTAATAAAACTTAAAAAGAAAATGTCAACCTTGTGAGTTTTTTTTTATTCTATTGGTAATGTAAAAATAAATCTAGAACAGCGTATTATTTCGAAAAAAAAATCATATTAACTATATTTTAAAATAAGGTTATTATAATATTTATATTGTATGAATTAAATTTTATATAAAAAAACACATTTATGGTATATAAAAAAAAAACAAAAAGAGGAAGTCAATGGCTGCCAGTGCGTAGGGAAGACTCGCAAATCGAATTTTCTTTTTTTTTTCCTTCTTTAATTTTCCTTTTAATATTATATATATATTTATAAAAGATAATAATATTAAAAAAATAGTGGAATAAAAAGTGGTTGAGTAAAATAATATTTTAATTTTATTTAAAAAAAGGTAGGCTCATATATATTGTAGACATGAAAGTGAGACTGACAAAGGAAGGGACCATCATCGCCTTAGGTTTCAATCAACGAATCCGCTTATCTGAACTCAATTCATTCCGGCAGCCGCTCAATCCGCCGCATTAAACTCCGTATTCTTCTTTTTAAGGTGAGGTTTCAATTTTCATTTCTTTTAAACCATGTCGACTCTCGAAATGATTTCATAATATTTTTTCACAAAATTTAAATTAAAGCTATATTAAAAAGAAAAAAACGAAGTAAAATTTGAAAATCGTGAGCTGATCTGCCAGATTTAATCCTACGATTCGCGCTGTGGGGGACCTCTGATCGCAATTCGTGGCTTTCGAGTTCCCACCGTCATCATAATCTCCAGGTCTTCTACTACAGCTGGCGTGTGATTATAAGAAAGGAAAAAAATAAAATTAAGAAAAAACAAAAAAAACAAACAAAGATTTCCTTTTTTCTGTTGTATGTCTCCATCTGTTTATTTATTCCCCGTGGTTGTGAAATTTGGTGATTACAATTACGGAGCAGAAGCGCGTGAACGGATATGCAGAAGAGTGGGAGTCTGTCGAGAAGTAGTAATAGTCCTTCAGTGAGAGTGTCGTCGCCGCCTCCGCCGCCTTCTCAGCAGTCGGTGAGGCGGCTGAGCTTGTGCTCCCAAATAGCAACCCACTCTTCCCCAATTGTGTTCCCAGAGAAACGTACTAAGAAGCTCAAGGCTTCCTCCAAACGCAGCGAAGCCCCTGTCACGGATGATCAGACTGATAAATCTAAGGGGGAAGAGCATCGAATCGACATCGGAGGGGATGAAAAGTCTGATTTACTTGGGTATGTGGTTTACACAGGGAAGCTCATTTTGGATAAGAGAAAGAATACCCCAAATATTGCTAATCCCGCCGATGTAGAGCAGAATTCTTCTACCGATATTGCCAAACAAGAATCTGTTGCTGCTAAACTCACTAGCAAGGCGTTGGTTTGGGGTTCGCATGTCTTGCCTCTTGGTGATGTTATCTCGGTAAACATTTAATCTCTGAAATAGACCCTTGCAATGAATTGAGTATTTATTTTTGGGCTTTTTGGGTTTGCAATCAGTCTTTTCAGTTTTTTTTTTATAGGTATCTTACAATGTCGGTGTTAGGCATTTCACTGTGCATTCATACCCTCTAAAAAAGGGTTCTTATGGCCTTTCATGCTTTATTAAACCAAAGAGAAGTCGAAAGGATTTTCGTTTCTTGGCTTCTAGTGTAGAAGAAGCTGTTCAATGGGTTGGTGGGTTTGCAGACCAGCAATGTTTCATCAATTGTTTGCCTCACCCTTTAGTTTCTTCAAAAAAGCAAGCTTCTTCTGAATTGTTTCCAATAGATGCTCCTCCTGAGCTCGTCTTCAGGTGCAGCAATCCACCAAAAATGCTCGTCATATTGAATCCAAGGTCAGGTCGGGGTCGTTCTAGTAAAGTTTTCCATGGAATTGTCGAACCAATATTTAAGGTATGCCCTTTGTCTTCTATCTTTACAGGTTTGTATAGATTCTATTACTGTTACTTTCAACATAATTTATAGTTTTAATACATTGGAATTGGTTGTCATTGATCATAATTACTGTTGTTGGTTGTTACTTTGTAGTTCTCTTCCTCTCTACCATATCAACCCATAAGTAAATAAAATCATTAGTGTGTTTTTTCTCTTACATGAACTTGATGCTTTGAGAATCAGATATTCAGATTGCTAGATTACCTTTACTTGGATGCATCTAAATCTTGGAGTTCCTTGGTCAAATCGTTCTTTATGATCTTAATTGGAGCATTTCTGCATAACTGCTTTAAGTATGAACGCCTTGATTTTTCTGTTGGGAAATATTTGTAGGGGAAAAGTGTGGTTGGATAAAATGGAATTTTTAAACTGAAGATGCCGTAGGAATCTTTGCGACAGTTATAGAAGGTTGAATATTTACTATGACATCATAGTCAAAATGAAAACCTGGAACAAAACTATTTAGCTATGTATAGCCTTTGACCAAGTCTTGATAAATATTGAATTATGTTTTATCTTTCCTCTGTTATTTTCTCCCTAGTATCGTAGATACTCGGATATTTGGCATTGCATGTGATTGGGCCTTTCAATTATATGACATATGTTTGGCAAACTTTGATTGATAGAATTTCCTTATAAGGATGGATATCATTGAAGTAAAATATAGAAAGGCATCATATGTCGTGTACAAAAATAATGCATAATTTACTGATTTCTTTAGTCTTTAATATTGAACGATCAAATGGTACTTTTTTTGGATAATGATATTTTGTTTTGTCACGTGCTTAATCTTCATTTTTCTGTAACGTATTGCTTCATTCGTTTGTTGTAAGATCACTGCTTTCCCTCCCTTGTCGTATATGTATACTATTGTCAAGAAAAAGCTGTTTTGGAGTTTGGGCTTTATAGAGTTTGACATTGTATGCAAACTGTGGCAGCTTGCAGGGTTTAAATTGGAGGTAGTCAAAACAACATCTGCAGGCCATGCCAAGAAGTTGGCATCTACAGTTGATATCAGCACATGTCCTGATGGTAGTAATACTTGATCATTTATTTCGTTATTCTAGCTTTGCTTGTATTTTTAAAGATTGCCATCATCATCTCCATTAGCATGAATTTAAATAATTCTACTTCCTTTCAGGAATAATATGCGTTGGTGGTGATGGCATTATCAACGAGGTTAGCTATTTCAACTTTATTCAAGAATTTCATATTTGTTTTTATTTATTTGTTTTCTCTTTTTCTAGAGAACGTTTCGCTTCATCTGGTCTATTTATTTATAAACCCATTTCAACACCATTAGTATTGTTTGGTTAAATTGATGAGTGAATAACTCAAAAACATTATAAGGTAACTGGTATTCTGTTGTGTCATTGTGTGATTCCTGGATCAATTTTTTGAGGGACTTACCTCTAATGACCATCTATTTATGGAAAATAGTTTTAGGCAAGGACTAATAACTATGTTTCTGTAAGTACATTGTGGTCGCTGTTTACTCATTACGCTAGTATATTCCCCCTGCTTATTTATGGTATTAAAGATTTGGAGTCAAAGTAAACATGGGCTTATATCAAATTTGACCTTATAAAGGTAAGAATACCGTGCAGTTTTCTATGCATGCATCTTATAGGATGGTTTCTGAATTTGTAACGTAAATCATCTTTGGTTTTCAAATTAATATTCTTAACGGTCTTGTCTAGTATGACCACTTGTCCTCTGAATGTAGAGAGGACTTCTTCTCGATTGAGGCTGTATCTGAATATCTGTATCTAATGAAGTTTTTCCTAATCACTCAACATCATACAAAATTGTCTATTTTGAGATTTCATCAACCTAAATTTAGAAATATATTACTCCTTAATAGCAAATAGCCTCTGAAATTGTTAGTTAGCTATCCTTATTCCAGCAACATGGATTGGCTACTTTGGATTCTATTATATCCTTTTTCATTTTTACCCACGGTTCTTTTTTCTCTCCTACACTAAAGTTTTGTCCATTTATTTAGTTGAGACCTACTTATTATATTGGATTCTGAATAAGCCCCGTGATTATTCATTGTTATTACTACATAAACCATCAGATTTTCCTTTTTCATTCTAGGGGGGGACTGGTGTGAGGATTTTACAGTACTGAATAGGGACTCGATGCTTTTTCAAAGCATTGTAATTAAATATATAGTCCTTTGGATGGGGTTGTGTTCTTTTTGGCATTCTGATGATATTTCAGTTTCATTATTAACTAGTTATGTCATCCTGATATATTTTATATTTGTAGGTTCTAAATGGTCTGCTTAGTAGAGACAATCAGAAAGAAGGAATTTCTATACCCATTGGAATTATACCAGCAGGGTCGGATAATTCACTGGTTTGGACTGTTCTTGGAGTTAGAGATCCTGTCTCTGCTGCGATTTCTATTGTGAAGGTAAAGCTGCTTAGGAAATTCAAGATGGGATTTGCTCTACTTGCTGGTTATTCTGTTTCTCCCTTTTATTGATTGATTTTCAAAACCTTTTTGAAACATGGGTCTGAAATTGTTTAACAACACCTTAATGACCCTAACATGTTGCTATGCAAAGTTTGGGAGAAATATCTCATGCTGTTGTGTTTCTGTTTGTGGAAACTTCTTTCTTTAATAACCAGCGGAATAAGGAAAAGAGTTAAGAATACTACATGCTTCTTGTTATAGAAACATTAAATTCCCGGTAATCATTTTGTTGCTTACAATTGTGGTTCTCCCTTTTATGTTTCAGGGAGGTCTTACAGCTACAGATGTTTTTGCTGTTGAGTGGATTCAGACTGGTATTATTCACTTTGGAATGACGGTTTCCTATTATGGATTTGTCAGTGATGGTATGTACTGGTGACATGATGATCCACCCTGGCTGATGCCATAGAATTCTGTTGGTTTCTATATTCCACCAACCTCTGTTGTCTTCTTTCAATTATCCTTTTTTTCTTATTCCTTTTGAATGGCCTATGTTTGCTTTTTTGATGCTTCGGTCTAGCAGGCATTAGCATTACCATTTGAGCATGTTGTCCAAATAGTACTTACTATGTTGCATCAATTTCGAGTGAGGTACACTTAGACTATGATTATACTTTTAGAATGACTTGAGCATTCAACCTCACATATGTTACACTCATCAACTAGTAGCTGTTATTGGCTTTTAGAAGGTGACTGGTTTTGCTTTTCACTTGTTTCCATTTTCTCTTCATTAAGAAAATGCTATATTCTGTACCCATCCTTTTCTGTTCTAACATCATCATAAGTTTGTGTTTAATTGAAATCACATACCAGAATTACTCCTAGACTAGCCATTGTTTATCATTTGCAGATTTTGTTTGAATATTTTGGCTTCAATTTGCCTATTTAAGGTTGAGCACCTTGCACTCCTTTAAAATTATCTGTAATCCTGAACTAGAAAATTTTCATTCTTAGTTACTTATGTCAGATGGTTCTTTTTTACTTTGAATTTGCATTCTAGTAACTTTTGGCCTTGATCTTTATTATTAACAACATTGAAGGCAAATTAGACTTGATGAACACATGCATGATTTCTGATGTATAGAATGATTGAGTGAAATCTTTTATTAGCATATACACTGATGAGTGCATAAAATAATTTCCCCATCTTTTATGGGTTCCTAGTGAGGAAATTGTAATTGTATGTTTGTGTCTTTTTTTCTGGCTTGCAGTTTTAAAGCTTTCTGAGAAATATCAGAAACGATTTGGTCCTCTACGATATTTTGTTGCTGGGTTCTTCAAGTTTTTGTGTTTGCCAATGTACAACTATGAAGTGGAGTACCTTCCTGCAGAAAAAGAGGATCGAGAAGGTAAAACCTCTGCTGATCGGGATGTAGTTGACATGTCTGGCCTGTACACAGACGTTATAAGGAGGTCATGCATAGATGGCATTCCTAGAGCCTCGAGTTTATCTAGTATTGATTCAATAATGACTCCTAGCCGAATGTCTGGAGGTGAGATGGACACTTCTAGTAATATGCACGCCAGCACTGAACCATCTGAGTATGTACGAGGCCTTGATCCTAAGACTAAACGGCTGTCATCTAGCAGAAGCAATGTAACAGCTGAGCCTGAAGTTATTCATCCTCAGTTACCACTCTCATCGACTCTAAACTGGCCACGGACCAGATCAAAATCAAGGACAGATAAAGGATGGAGTGGATTGACTGCAGCACATGATCCTTCGAGATGTTCTTGGGGTAATGCTGCAACAAATGATAGAGAGGATATATCTTCAACATTGTCCGATCCTGGTCCAATTTGGGATGCTGAACCAAAGTGGGACACTGAGGCTAATTGGGATGTTGAAAATCCTATCGAGTTACCAGGGCCATCAGATGATGTTGATTCAGGAATAAATAAGGAAGTTGTCCCAAGACTTGAAGATAAATGGGTATTGACCAAGGGGCCATTTCTTGGCATCATTGTGTGCAACCATGCATGCAGAACCGTGCAAAGTTCTCAGGTGGTTGCTCCAAGAGCTGAACATGATGACAATACCATGGATATGCTCTTAGTTCATGGGAGTGGGCGGTTGAGGTTGATGAGATTTTTCTTGCTGCTACAGATGGGTAAACACCTTTCACTGCCATATGTTGAATATGTCAAGGTAAGGGCATCACTTTCCTTTAGTCAATAAAAAACTTCATATTTCAAATATAGAAACATTGTCGTTGAGCCCATAGATCCCATCCCAAGTTTTTTGTAAAATTGTCAAGGCAGAGTTATGGCTGGTTTGAACATGTTTGTTGTAGTTTGTGCACTGTTTTTCGCATAAGAATAGTTGCCCCATCCTCTTCAATTTGTTTTGTGATGTACGATGGGTGTTTGCTGATTCTTATGGTATATCTGTTAACTGTGTCCAGTATGCATAAATATCAACTCATGATTTAACTTCCATTGAAATACAGGTGAAATCAGTTAAGATTAAGGCTGGGAAACACACACATAATGGTTGTGGTATTGATGGTGAGTTTTTCCCCCTCAATGGACAAGTAGCATCATCTTTGCTTCCAGAACAGTGCAGACTAATTGGTCGCTTCCCTGACCGTCATGTATAATGATTAAGAGATGTGTTTTTTGAAAATTTCTTTTTGCCAATATCTTGGATGCCGGTGCTCTCTTCTCCTCTCGTGAGTATCCTTATACAGAAACAATGTCTTGTGATATATTTTTCATGTTAATCCCTCCCCATTTGTGCCATTGCATACATACAGTGAGGATCCCTGTAAATTTTTGTTGGGTTTATGTATCTGTTGCTTGTTTATTATGTTCTTACTCTTACAGTAAATACACTTTCCTCCCGTTAGATTCTGTGTGACTGTGAGCTTCTAAATGTATTAAACATTTACCCATCTTTGTTTACCTTTTAAATTTCTTTACACCATCATCATCAGAGCTTTTCCTCTGATATCTCATTCCTTTCTATGTCCTTAGTTTCATCAGTGCTAAGTATATCTTATTTGAGGGAAGCTTCCAAGCCATGGCAGGTCAAATCGCCCATGTAAGTTGGTTTTAAAAATGGTGCATATATGTATGGATTATTTTGATACAGGCATTTGGAATTTGGATTAATTTTAAGCTTTACTTTTTGAGTTGTTTGTTTATTGCTTAGATCCCTTGTGTTATTATAACTTCTTAGTTCAGTTGGGGAGGATTCTTGTTGGAGAGGGTGGGATTTATTTGGTGGAGTAGATATTTAAATGTGGCAGTCGTTGGAACTTGTTGTCGCTGTCGGGTGATGTATGGCTGATTGTGTTGATGGATGGGAATAGGTTAGGTTGGCATGGGTTTCGTAGGTTATCCATAAAATAATTATTGTTGTAGAGTGTGGGCGTTTGCGTTTCCCACCTCTCGTTCCTCATCCCCTCGCCACCAGTCCGGTCATTTTCAGTCGCAAGCAATGGAATGGCACTGATGATATCTGGACTCCCGTTCACCATTTGATCGTCAGATTTATTATTTTCAGTACAAGTGTTTCTGGTCGGGTTACAAATATCTAAATTGCAAGCTTATTAATTATTTAACTCCGGATTAGAAATTTAATCAATTCTTAGTTGTTTTCTTCAAAAAAAAACATAATCGGGTTTTAAAAGGCAAATGATTTGATTTAAGATTTGGATTTGAGAGGTACTTTTTCAATATTTTTTAATAATGAAAAATATAAAAATCTGAAGAAATCGAAATTGAAGAACAAAATATAGGACGTTGAAGGTCCGCCACATCCCAAAGATAACAATAGTAAGTAACGATTGGTAATAAAAGACTCCACGCTCCCTCCTCCACCTGCGCTTCGATAGTTTCGATTTAGAAAGTTCTTTTTCGTCACCAAGCTTACCTGACGTAGAAAACCCAAAGCCAAAGCAAAGGAAAGGAGAGGAGGAAGAAGCCGTTGTGAAAGAAGAATAGAGATTATGACGTTGGCTCTCTCTTCGGCAACGTCTGCTTCTTATTTCATCACTCGTCGTAATGCAAAGCCTTCTCCGGTTATCAAAACGACCTTCATGACTTTGAAACCAGCGTCGTTTCCTTCCCCTTTAACCGCCGTCATTGTGTCTGCCGGGGCGCGGTTAATCGTTTCTTGCCAAGCTGTCTCCACCGCTTCCTCGACAAGGACGAGAAAACGCGTCGGTTTCGGGGTCCGCCGAAGCCGATGAGGAAGCTAAAGTAGGGGCCAAGGTTAAGGTGAAGGTACCGGTCAAAGTGTATCACGTCGTTCGCGTGCCGGAGTTGGATCTGATCGGTATGGAAGGAGTGATTAAGCAGTACGTCGGATCTGGAAAGGGAAACCGATTTCAGCTAATCTTCCTTACAAGGTGGAGTTTCTTAAGGAAATTGAAGGCCGAGGACCTGTCAAGTTCTTCGTCCATCTTAAAGAGGAGGAATTGGAATTCCTTGATTAGAAATCTCGGTTCTTCTCCGTACGCCAGGCAAAATTACTCTTTTTTAAGCATCTCTCTGCTTTCTTTCTTATAACCAAAAGCCAATAATTGCTCATTGTTGTATATATTTTACCTTTACCGTTTAGTTCTACCTGGGAATCTGGTTTCTTTGTTTTTGTTTTCTGTTCGTTACTTTGTAGAGTCGAAGTTCCTATACCTTAAATAGATTTGAACTTCTTATATCTAGAGTTACCTTAAATAGAATTGAAGTTCATATATCCGAGGTTACCTTCATTTTACTGCTTATTTATGTATATGACTTGTACTTGATTCTCTGTCTTCCAACTATTATGGATAATGTATTAGATGTACTAGGACCGGTATCATACCTATTGGTAGAATTTATTCTTGTAATGATACGGTAAGATTAACAACTATTAGATGTTTTCTCCTTTGTGTGATTTCAGGCAAAGTGGGTTATCTTTTCTAATTACACTTAAAATGCCATCGGAACCTGTCATGGTATCTACGCTGAGTTTTGTTTTATCCCTTTACAAGGCTCATGTTGGCTTCTGTTCTGTTTCTATTAGTTTTTCAGTTATTCTGTGCTCTGTCACAATTGGTTTAGGCTGGTAACTCATCTTTGGTTTGGATTCGTTATGCTTTCAAAACACTAAACTACAAATGAAAAAAAGTGACCAGTCAGAGTGTGGTTTAGACTTATGTAAAAAAAGTGTCTGCTATTTCTGTGCAAAAGTTGGTTCCTTGGCTTTAGTGATTTTGTTGATTCTTAGTGGTAATCATCCCCAAAAGAGCTATATACTAAAATGGAAGATGAATAATGTATTTTTGACATATTTTTACAGCAATGTGAATTAAGGAAAAGACTCTTCTTGTTGAAACTAAACAAGTGCTTGCACATCTGATATAGAAAGAAGGAAAGAAAGAAAAACAATACAACAAACTTGAGTTGCTTTGGGAAGTGGCCTTGATAACATAGGTTAATGGTTTGAATGGGTTAGAGTCACTTACCTTTGATGTCCTGGGTGTTACTTCTCTACATAATGATGGTGAATGATATATAAATGGATATCAAATTTTCAATTTAGCATTTCTTTCCTGAGAACATAGCATAGCATCTCCATTGGTTCCCGCTGAAAGTGTCAATATTTATTGTGCAGAATATAACTAGCATTGCTGATAAAAATAATTACATGTCTATCATTAAAAGTTTCCTTAAACTGTGTTTTCCGCATGCTATCGGTGTCCATTCATGTTGTTCAATACTAGGCATTCTTTCTGCTGATTTATCTAGGTGATTTCATTTTGAGCTCATCTCACATTCGTCATCACTTTTTTCAGATGCATTGGCTAATTTCTGTGGCATTATCATTTAATTAGCCGAAAAGCTTGACTCAATCAAAAGTAGATCTTTCATTTTGTACGTCTGCAGATGCGTTTTCCTTCATAATTTTTTGTTTATTTTGTGAGAACATTTCATTCCTGAATTTCTAGCCATATCTTATTCAACACAGAGCTACCCCATGTTGTGTATCTAACTCCCCTGCTATTGTAATATTTGACTCTTGTGAAAGCAAAAGCATTTCAATTCTTCATCGAATGTATTATATGTGATTCTATGCTTTTCTACGGCTATGAATTGTTATACCGGAAGCTTGCTGTTTCTTGAAAGCTTAGTTGGGTATTTGTTTAGTTTGCCAGCACAAGGACTTTAATCTCAAGTGAAAAAAGGGAGCAGTATGGTTGCTTGCATATCCAGCCTCTTTATGCCCTTTTAGACTTGGCAGTTTCAGTTGAATGATATACGCTTATCATGCTGGATTTTACCTCAGTTAAAACGTGCATTTCATTTATTATTTCTGTAAGGAGGTAGCAACGGGACGCATAGTGTCTGCATTTCATTGAGAGGTTTGGCATAATGCTATTAGATGATTTGGTACAGATGGTTGCTGATGCCTTTGAAGTGGATCCTCACGTACCGGTATGTGAATAGTTTTATTGCTATGCAACGGTGAATATGCTGTAGATATGTACACTTCTGCAGCACCTAAATTACCATTTTGGTATAGTGTTTCTAGTGACATTAGCTATTTGAGCCAGAAGTTAGGACTCAATAACGAGTTTAGTTGACAATGATCAAGCTTAATGAGTTTCCTTTTTAACTCGACCACATATACTTAGCTTAAACCCTAGTTGTAATGATCCACAAAATGAGTTGGTTAAACGTTAGTCCAAGTGGCATTCCATCTTTTATCCTCCAAAATTCTGCGCACTTTCACACAATCAAATGGATTGCTTGCCCCACATGTCTAATCTTCAGTGTCGGTTGTATCTTAAAGTATATGTTATGATACTAATTAACATCTTTTATAAAATTTAAAGACCTCGCTATGTAGTGGTGGAAATGATGGTTTTTTCTTTGAAAGTTTAATGTGGTTGAATCATGGATGCTTCTTCAAGTTTGAAAGGAAAAGAGTGGGTAAAATTGTGCACATTGTTCCTATCCTAGTCAAAATGTAGATCTAGTGCTATATTTAGTCAATAATTTTGCTCCCTTTACTTTTCCAGATTTTGAACTCAATTCAATTTAAATGGTGTGAAATTTCACTGGGACAGTGGCATTAACCTCCCCAATGGTGAAAACTTGACATCATTTAATAGTAAATTGATTTTTTGAAGTAAATTTAATTTCAAAATCTGGAAAAGGAGCAAATTTATTTGAATTATTTAATGAGATATAAAGGGGACTGTTTGCATATTTGACCCAAACGTGGGATGGTAAAACTTGAAGGGATTGGTTGGTTGTCGAATGTTACATTTTGAAATAAGATTACGGTGTTTGAATTTTAGTATTCCGGTTATTCATAATATAATATGCAATTTCATTACAATCCATTTCTTAGATTATCTTAGATTACATGTGTAGCATTAAATTTTTGGGTCAATTTGTTGAATGTTTTTATTGTTCTAGTCAATTTAGGTTTTTTTCTTATAGTGAACAGTAAATATCATACATACAATTATAATCATTGTATTTTATTTAATATTTTAATTATAGTTATAACTATAATTATGGTTGGTTTTGTAATAATTTCTCATGAATTATTATAATATAATTTATAAATTTATTTAAACCATAAATACATTTACTTATTAATATATAATTGTAATAAAAAAGCAAGAATTCTAACAATTTGTTAAGGAAATTGAGACTAAAAAGTTATAAAGGAATTTCACTTGTTTAAAAAATTATTATAAGAAGAATAATCGAATAAAATGTGTTTCTAGGTAATCATACATTTCGTCAACTAAAGATATACTTTACATTCTAACTAAATGAACCATACGAGGTAATATTATATTCTATTTATCATAGAACGTAATCTAAGATTTGACGAACCAAAAGCTTTCAAATTATTTTGTGAATTTTATTTGAAATTTTTGAGTGGGGATATTTCATTTTAAAAAGGTGGATGTTGATGGAGCAAGACAACAATGGTAAATGCTTATTTTGTTCTATTTAATTTTAATTCTTATAATTATATATGTATTTAGCGTATATATAAATATTGATGTGAATGGAAAATTATAAAATCTTACACTCGCATAATAATATTTTTATTTTGTAAAAGAAATATGATTTTAATAATTTTATAGCTAAGTTGACGTTGGGTTGATAGTGATATTAATTTAATCAAACACGTAAATAATAGTAATTATAAATGTTATATACTAAATTATCATTAGTGAAAGCATAAACAGTGATTACGGATATATTGGTGCAACATTAGACGAAGTAAGGTGGATGAGACAAGTCTTGTCCTTATTCCATCCCTCTTTTGTCAAAGCAACAATTTTGGTATGTACAAACTGAGCTTGTAAAGCTGTAATGGAAGTTGGAAGGTGCCGTCAAATATCGATGGGCTTTAACACAAATTCTCAAATAGAGAAGGGTTAGAAAAGATAGGGATATGAGTAGAAGCATTTTGCGGTGGAGGAGGAGGTGGCGTGCAATTAGAATAACATGATGACATGAATCAATGCAAGAAGATCCAAGCCATTATTTTTAGTGGCTCCCACTTTAATTAAGTAAAAAACTTTGAGAAAATCGATTTGAAAGATTGAATTGAAATAAATAAAGAAAAGAAATAATAAAGAGAAAAGGTAAGCAGAGTTTCATTGAGAATGAAGGTGGTAGGATGGTGGGGTATGGTTGTCCAGTCTTTTTCAGATTTTGAGCTGCAGATGGAGGGATTCTTGGATTGGGCCCTTCTGTTTTTGAATTTTCATTTTTCATTTAATTTCCCTCCCTTCCCAAACCTTATTATCAGTTAAATTGAAAAAAAAAAAAACCAAGCAGCAGCAGCAGTAGTGGTGAAAGTGAAACCTGAATTCTGAAACCGGCCCTTCTTTCTTCATTTTTTTCTTCTATTCTGTGTTCTATATCTGGAATAATCTCATTTGGTAGAGTTTGATTTTGAAGTTGAAGCTTTGGTTTATTAAGAAAAAATTGGAGAAGTTTTGATTTGCAAACGAAGCAAACTCCACTTCTACTTACTTTCTCCTCCATTTCTTTAAAAACTGTAAATTTAGAGGAAATCCAAGCAAGAAGATTCAACTATGAGACAATCTCTCCAATTATTGTCTTCCCTGTAAGTCTATGGTTTCTGGTAAAAATGTCGGTTACTTCTCTCTTTTGTATAAGTTTGGTCTGTATATGTATTTTTTTAATGTTTACTGCCTAACAGCAAAAGTTCTCAATTATGCAGTCGTTGGAAATGGCTAAAATAATGAAATGAAGATGAGATCTAAGGATTTTCTTTTTATTTTAGAAAAAAAATTGAATGTTTGCTGTAGCCATTGCTAGGGTATTGTCTTCAGTTTCGTTTCCGCCATGACTACCAAACGCGCTTACAAGCTACGTATCCTTTTTTTTTTAAGGTTTTTATTAAATTATGTTACAATTGATATACTCGATCTGAGTTTTTCATTCAGTTGCCCCGATCACCTGAAATAGGCCTCTTCAGCTTCTTTTTTTTTTTCTGTACCCGGGGTAGCCTTAATAATTGTAATAACCAGAGGAATTTGTGGCACACTCTTCAAGTGTGAATTGCCTGAAGATTGGAAGAAAATCGTCTAGGGTTCTGTGACTGGAGGTGAAGATCACAAGGTTAATTCTGGCTATCGAAAACCCAACGCCATACTGGTCAGTTCTCGCTATATGTTTGCTTAATGCAATTCATTTCAATTACTTTTTCGTTTAACTCTTTTATCTGTCAATACCAGTGTTTTCACTGTCAATGATTTGTTGCAATTTATTATATGCTCACTAGGCACTAGGGGGGGGGGATATTTGATACGGTAAATAATGGATTAAATAATTCAACCTCTGATAAATTTTCAATTCGGTGACCAGTAATTCTTATTATTCCGTACAATTTTGTATGTGAACCATTATATCAGAGTTGTCAGGACACACGATGGAATAGATTCAGTGAGCTTTGATTCTCAGAAGTCTTGGTAGCTGCAGGTGCTGCAAGTGGCACTATCAGCTTTGGATTTGGAGGAGGCAAAAAGTATGCTCATCTAAATCCGTGGACTTGTTTTCCCTTTTTTTTAATCTAATATGCATGTTGCTGCCTGTATGTTAATGCGGTCTTAATATGTGTCAGTTATTTATTTATTTTTGCTATCTGTACTTTTCTAGTTGTTCGGACTTGACTGGTCATAGATCCAATTGCATCTCTGTGGACTTCCATCCCTTTGGTGAGTTTTTGCATCTGGTTCTCTTGATACAAATCTCAAGGTGTGGGATATCAGAAAGAAGGTGTATCCACACGTCAAGGGCCATATCGAGGAGTCATGCATCAGGTTTACACCAGATGGCCGATGGGTTGTATCTGGCGGCGAGGACAACATTGTGAAGGTCAGATTTGCGTAGTTTAGTTTATGATGCTATCATTTTTACTAATCTACATGTTTCTTCTTTTTCTTTGGGGCATGGTAGGGTGAATAAACATAGAAAGAAGGTTTTCAATACTTTTAGTGGCAGCCTGTTTCATGACAATGCTCTTATTTCCTGGGGACTGGAATTGAGACTTTGGAATGAGGCTATGCAAAGCTGAGGTGTTGAATGAACTTACATGCCTCTTTTATTCATATTGTTTTTAATTCTCTGATTCAGCCAACTTCGAAACTTTGGCTGTTCTGTTATATAGCTATGAATGGATTCATAGGTGCAGTTCTTTGGCTTTCTCCCATTTGTATTTTAATATCTGCATGCTATTTCATTGTTTATACTCATAATGGTCAGACTGGTGTATAGATTACCTGCTTTCAGTTTCTTTGAAAAAAGTTTTCACCTTATAAACAAATTTAAATGCACATTTGTAGGTTTGAGTTTGAATGTTGATTCAAGATAACTTCTACAATAATATTTTTCATGTCGTATATATCAACAGGTTTGGGATTTGACTGCTGGAAAACTGTTGCATGATTTCAAGTCTCATGAAGGCCAAATTCAGGCTTAGATTTTCATCCCAATGAGTTTCTACTGGCTACAGGTTGTTATTACCTTCTATGAAAAGAGTTCTTACTTAGCTCACTTGAGAAGTGATTCTATGATGTTGTCCTAAAGTATCTTTATATTGTGTGAGGAAGTTATAGATCCATCTGTGTGCTCTAATTTTCATTATATGTTCTCTTGCCTTCACAGGTTCAGCTGACCGGACTGTTAAATTTTGGGACCTAAAACCTTTGAGCTTATTGGTTCAACTGGGCCTGAGGTACTTTAGCTGGTCTTGGATACCTGCCAGTTCTCTTAGCAGAGTTAGAGATTCTGTTGAGATCATAAGATCTTTGTTCCATATTTAGACATAGATCTTTGATTTCCTGTTTATTATGGAGGAGTTTATACATGATTTTTTCTATATACTTTAGACTACTGGAGTCCGTTGCTTGACCTTCAACCCTGATGGGAGGACTGTACTCTGTGGATTACATGAAAGTCTGAAGGTGAGGTCTTTTATGGTTCACTTTCATCAGACTAATGATTACAATGAATTGTTGCTATTCCCATTTTACTTCATTTTTCTTTGCAAATTCCAGGTTTTCTCATGGGAACCAATAAGATGTCATGATTGTGGATGTGGGGTGGTCTAGATTGTCAGATCTTACTGTTCATGAAGGAAAGCTTCTTGGCTGCTCCTATAATCAAAGCTGTGTTGGCGTTTGGTTGGGACATCTCGGTATTGTTCAGTTTTCTGCACTCCGATTTATTTAACCAGTCAGCTTTCTTTTTGGCAGTTATTGTATTAAAGATTTTAACATTAAAATTTTGGTCCCTGGTACAGCGCATAGATCCTCATGCTGTTCCTGATGCTAATTGTGTGAATAGTCATTCTGAGCCAAATCTAGTTCTGGTGGAAACCCTACTGTACTGAATGAGAACACGACCAAAGCTAGTATGGGAAGGTTATCAGTTTCACAAATTTCTGATACTTTAGTGAAGGAAACGAAATCCCTTGGGAGGTTATCCATTTCACAAAACTCAGATCCTGCTAAGGAGTCAAAAATTTGGCATGTATGTTACATATCACTTTGATTTGTTTTGGGGTTTAGCACTTTCACTTATGTTTCTTGATTCTCAAATTTCTTTAGAACCATATCATTAATATACTTTCATGGTGAATTAGTTTTCATTTATACAGTTTACATAAAAAAAGTATATTTGTTGAAAAGGTCTCAGGAAAGACAAGTGAAATCCCACTCTGAACTAAAACAACTCTTTTTAAGCAATCAAAAAATGAATGGAAAAAGGTGATTGATGCATAGAAATGTATGGTAAACTGTGCAATTTACTTACTATTTATGTCATTAGTTTTTCTGTAGCGATTTACTTTATGCTATTGCTTTGGTAAGCAGCAGTAGTATAGGTCAATTGTTAAAAAGGAAAATTTAGAAAAATGATTACTTGCTAATTAGCAAAACAGCTCAGCCAATAAGTAAACATTATTATAGAAGTTATGAAATACTGGAAGATGGTGCCCCTGAAGGGGTGGGGGAGGTGGGGTTGTGTTTGCAGCTGTTATCTATCTTATTCTGGCTTTTGCATAATGGTTGAAGCCACAGGAAATGTGCCTGATACCCCTCAGAGAGTCAATTTAAACACTGCTCCTAAGACAACTCAACCAAGTTCAGTAACAGTTCCTAGTGGAGCAGCTCCAAAGAGGAGTTCCATGAGGACTAGTTCATTGTCAATGCTCCAAATTTTAACAAGTTAGATGTCATACCTGTGATTGTGCCTAGAAATGATATGAGGTTGGAGCAGGCTGTTGAATCAAGAAAAGAAGTTGGAATATCGGGAGAAGTTTGGAACAGGCTGCCGAATCTAGAAGAGAAGTTGGAATAGCTGGAGAAGTTTGGAGCGAGCCAGCCAGCTGCTGAATCTAGAAAGAACTGGACCAGCTGGAGAACTTTGGAGCTAGGAACTGATCCTAAAAAGAACTGGGTATTGTTGGAAGAACATGCCATTTTCTTTGCAGTCAAAGACCTCTAGTTTTCGGAAATTTCAAAATAACAGAGAAGACATGGATCAGCCAGCTATCTCTGCTCCTTCTGAAGGTGCAGGTTCAAAGGTGGATGGATTCAGCAGTGTTCTGGACAAGATTATATTTCCTTCTGTCAAAAGCCCTATGAAAGGAATGCCTGTTGCTGAAAGGAATACAAGAGAAGATATGTGTGTTGGCTCTGGTAAGAGTGAACCAAACTCAGTGGTGGAGTTGCCTCCAAACTACTGGGATGAAATTGTATGTTCTTAAAACTCTCAATTTACTTTTCTAACTTTGTTGTAGCTTTTCCTACTTAGCTTCTTCTAAACTTCTTAAAATTGCTATAACTTGTTTGCTTCTAACCTTGACAGTCAGATTAGTTTCAGATTAGATTATGACTGAAAATCTTTCTATTAAAATGCTTTAAGTAAATGACTGTTTGATAGCAACCATAAGTTTTCTTGAGACTTAATATGAACAACTGAAAGTGTGAAGTGGAGGGAACAATGGATAGTACCTTGTATAAATCCAAATAACGGCATCTGTACTTTTGGTTGCATAAAGAAAATGTCATGTTTGGGAGCAATGGTCTCTGTACGTTGCCATTTGTTTTTTCCAATAGAAATTGGAATGCAAAAGATAGCAAAGAGTCGAAAAAGCAAAAGGTTAAAGCAGTTGTTATGCATTTCTCAAGTTGAAATGTTTAACTATTCATGCTGAACCTGAATTCTTTGTTTCAGATTCACAAGTGAAAAGAACACATAGAGATGCATATCCTTTAGAAAGCCAAAAAGGAGGTATATCTCTTCATAGCTGGTAGATATTGTGCACAATTCCATAGTCTCAACTCACTATCTTTGGTTAATTCTCCAGGAAGAACACATGTAGTCATAAATTTGGAGAAAAGAGGGAAGCCTTCAATTGTGATAGACCTAATTTTGGTATATCTCCAGGGAATGCATCTGTGTCAAATATGTCTTCATTCAATTCGGTAAAAATATACCTAAGCTTGCATTCACTTTTTTTAATATGTTCCCATGCTAATTTATGTATTCATATTCTTATCTTTTTAAAGTATAAACAAGAGGATACCATCCCTCTGTCGAAAGAAATGCCTTCTGCAGTGATGAGGATGCTGTTGCAGATGTAATGGGCAGCATGACAATTCATTGGTTCCATGCAGTCTCATTTAGCCAAGTTACAGGTAAATCCTACACAAACTGAAGTCATCTTGATGTTTAATACTTCTGTTTTACATTTTCTCAAATGTCGGCAATGTGAAGTTTTTACAGAAGATTGCTGAACCTTGTTTATTATATTGGTTTTAGGTTGTTCATCGCTACTGGGAAAGGAATGACATAAAGGGTGCAATCAGTGCAATGGAAAAGATGGCTGATCATGCTGTAAGCACTTTAAGTTTGTCAATACATGCATCTCGATTCAAACTTTTGTGTAACCTGAACCTATTGAAGAGCTACAATTGGTTTGTTTTGATGATGGGAATTGCAGGTGCTTGCTGACGTCTTGAGCATTGTCACTGAGAAAATAGACATTGTCACATGGACATTTGCACTTGTCTTCTGCCCTCCTGTCTAGTCTCCTTGGAAGTGAGATGGATAGGTAAGAATAGTGTCATAATCTTGCACTTTTATGCATTTTTGCAGTCTCTCTGCCTGTTATTTTTGCTCTCAAATTGTTCTGGAAACACCATTCTCTGTGGTAATTTTGGTCAACTTTAAACTGCAATACCCGTAAAGTGGTTAAAATGAGTAGTATTTTAGCATTAGTTTTCTGAGGCTCTCTTCACTCTGTTCATTGTATCTTCCACTAGAATAGGTTTCGGTATTTAACTGCAGCTCCTATATAGGCATTTGTGCATTTGTCTTGACGTGCTGCTTAAGCTGGTCAGAGTATTTGGTCCAATGATATATTCAACATTATCTGCTTCAACACCTGTTGGTGTAGACATCGAGGCGGAGCAAAGGTCTGCCTGTTTGCTTCCTAACTGCAAATTTAATATTCAAGTGTTCAGTAATTGGATTATTAACTGAGATCATGTTGCTGATTGTCCTAGGTTTGAACGTTGCAACCTCTGCTTTGTAGAACTTGAAAAAGTAAAGCGATGTCTCCCTCAGTTACTAGGTGAGCATGGTGGTTATTTAAACATGCAGATAGCTGCTCTACTAGGGTTTAATCATGCACAAACTTTCTATACTGTATGACATTTTGCTGAGATCTCCATATTCATTTATCTATTTATTTATTTTTGTTTCCGTTTTCTCCATAGAAGAGGGGGATCGGTGGCAAAGTCTGCCCAGGAATTGAATCTAGCATTTCAAGAAGTGTCATAACCGAAACCAACACATAGAATCATGAATGCATACACTGAGCTTATTCCGTGTGCTTTTTATGGATTAAAATCTTTTGCTGATGTGGAGTGCAAGTTTTTAGCATTTAAAATGCATGCCGGTGAAAGCATCGACGACTACTTCCATGCATACTGTCAAGCCCTAATGGTCCTTGTAAATGGAGGCATTTAAGCTGTAAGCTGATTCTACTGCATTGGCTGAAGGGCTAATGGAGTTGTGTCACACTGCTACCGATTGCTGCACAATTTTTTTGAACTTCTAACCCAATAATATGTTGCACATCAATTTGCACCTTTTTGGCTTGTAATGCTTAACTGTGTACTATAATATAATATATATATACATATATACACGTGTGTTAAAGCTGTTGAAAAACCTGAAAATAGAGCAATATTTAGCTGCTTGTATTGGATTGGTGAATTGGGGTTGTGTTGTTTGCATGATTCACTCTGTAAGATTGAAAGAAAATGAAAGACAAAGCTAAGCTATTCATTTCCTTTTTTGTTTTACTTTTTGATGACGCCATTTGTATTCCTTGAGTTCCTGGTATTGAAAATTCAAAGCTGCAACTTGTTTTTGGGCTGATTAGATGTCATTTCTTGTTTAGGGTTTGATTTTATGGGGCACCCAAAAGTTCCAAATTATAAACATTTTGTTGGATGAAAATGATTTTTTTTATTTTCATAAATGGAACATCTAAGAAATTTTTTTTATAGAATATGATTTTTTAAATAATTTTTATATTGATAAGTTAAAATATTGATACAAAATTTGTGTTTACATGCTAATATGACTAATATTTTCTATTGACATATATTGAGAAATTTTGACAGATTAGCTGGATTGATTTTTACCTTTTAACAAATTTAAAATTAATATTAACCATATCCTTTTTCAAAAAAATAAATCATACGCATTTCTTTTTGTAAAATTTAATTTATTTTCTGTGTTTTTTTTAAAGAAAATAAACATAATAAGCTAATTACATCATAATTCTTTGGGCAAAGATGCCACTAATTTGATCAATAGAAGAAAGTGTAAGCATTTTTGTTGGATGTCCGCAAATAACTTCAGGCCAAGTTTGTATTAAAGTTCATTTTGGCTAGGCAGTCAGCAATTTTATTAATGTCTCTTGGGATATCCGCAAATAGCTTCAGGCCAAAGTTTGTTTTTAAGTTTGAATCGTATGCATTTTAAATACCTATACAATTATATATAAAAGGAAGTCTATAATATAAAAAATAAGAAAAAATGAGAATTATTATCTTAGATTTTTGGCATTTTCATTTTTCGTATTATTTCGTCCAAATTTACTTGATAGATATTTTTAAAGTTTTATGTGAAACGGTCATAAAGAAAAGCGAAATTGAAAAAGAAAAACTAAATTACACAATATGTAAATGTTTAGAGTTAATTTTTTTGTAAAAATAAGATTAAATTGATATAATATATAAATGTTCAGGATTAAAGTTACTATTATGCCAAGCTTAAAAGTTGTCTTGACATCTTTGGTCAATCATTTAACAACTTATGACAAAAAAAATAGAATAGTTTAGTGATTACAAGTGTAACTTATCCCAAAAAATTAATATTTTATTTAGGATAAATTATACCAATTCACCCTAAATTTTATTTAAAATTAAATTTTAATCGCCTAACTTTCTAAAATTACATAATAATTATTAATATTATCAAATTATTATATTTTTATCTCTCCGCTATTAACTTCCGTTTAAAGGAGTTATACCCCAATTCAAAGAGTTAATAGTTAATTTGGTCCATAAATTATAGTTAAAATTTTTTTTGATATTTAAAAAAAAATTATTTAGGTAAAATCGGTGAAGTTTAAGCTTTTTTTTTATTAAAAAAAGTCAAACAAAGTAAAGTATATTATGAATTTATGATGCAGAAGAGTAAGAAGGAGGTGGCTCACCTCCAATTTCCAATTTTTGTGTTAATTGCATTCAGAGTTCACTCTTAAAAGGCAATGGTGCTTTGCCTCTGCCTTAGGCTTTAGCCTCCTCTCCTCTCTTACTGTGTTTCACTTTACTTGTCCGAGTGAGTTTTCTGATTCTCTATTCCTCATTTTATGTTACATTTTTCCCCAGAGACACAAACTAATACACTTTCGTCTCTCTTCATTCTTTTTCCTTTCCAGTACCAATTTCTTCTTTCAAATGGCTTCCAATTTGCAACACGATTCCACTTCTTCCAGTGAGCTTTCTTCCTTTCTTTTGGTTGGATTTGAATTTGTTCGGAGATCAATACGAGCTCCATTTCCTTATTTCTTAATCGGCTATTAGATGAATTTACTCTTTCAGCTCATTCTAATTATTCCCTTTTAGCACTGAGTTTATCTGGTTTTGAATTAAAAAAAAAAGAAAGATATAATCTTTCATAGTTAATCTCAGTGCTGCCTTTTAATTATATTGTACCTTCCAAGTGCTAAGTTTAGGCCTTGTATTGTAATGTACCTCAGTACTATTTTCGTTTAATGTTGATGAAACCCCAAATCGCATGGTTTGGCAGTTTGTAAATTGATATGTAGGTTGTTCTTTATGTTTCTCTTGTCTTTGTTAGATGAGAAATCGGCTTTGACAACGGACACCAAAGGTCTGAAATCAGAAACATCCACCATTGACAGCAAAACTTCGAAACCAGAAGCTTCCCAACCAGCTCAGGCTGAGCCTCCCCTTCCAATATGGGACCTGGGTTTGTCCCCCCAATCCGTTTGATTTCTCAGCCATGAGTGGCCTTCTTGAGGTAAGTTTCTCTATTTTTAATTTTATTATTCTCTGGATGGATTACTCTGAATTGTTTCTTCAAATGAAAATGAAGTTGTAATTAAATTTAATGGAAAAGTTTAGTTTTTAGTATCAAGTCTAGATTATTACGTCCGGAGTTCATTTTCAGGTCTTTTTACTTTTTTGTCCATTCATCTCTGGTGGGTTCTGCAGTTTATTCTTCTTGTGATTCATTTGGTTTGATTTTAATCTCATTTTTCATTTTTGCACAATTCGGTTTCCGTAACAGCTTGTCTTTAAGTCTCAAGTCTGAACAAATTTTAATTTTATGTGTTGTGGATCTTGACCATCTTGGTCTATTTTAGGATCCAAGCATTAAGACACTAGCTGAGCAGATAGCAAAAGATCCTTCATATAACCAAATGGCAGAGCAGCTCACTATGATGTTTCAAGGGGCATCAGCCGAAGAGAGTTTGCCTGAGTTTGAACCACAGCAGTACTATTCGACCATGCAACAGGTTATGCAGAATCCCCAGTTTATGACCATGGCTGAACGCCTTGGTAATGCATTAATGCAGGTGCATGTGATCTCAGTTGCCCATTTAAGCGGACTCACGGTTCTTTTAGTCTTTTACCCTTCTATCACATTAAATGAACTCGCTTCTGGCAGATGAAGTTTTAGTTTTGTCTTCAGGATCCTGCTACGTCTAGCATGCTTGAAAGTTTGTCCAATCCTCAGCAAAAAGACCAGATTGAGGAAAGAATGGCACGTATCAAAGAGGATCCATCATTGAAACATATTCTAGAAGAAATAGAGACAGGTGGTCCCGCAGCCATGATGAGGTGGGTGATCAAATTACTAGTAGCATCATAGTATTATAGTGTTGTGGCACAACAGTTTCTTCTTTAGAACGTATGTAGATGTCCGCATTTAGCTATTTTTCACTAAATTAATAACAGAAAGGCTTCTGGATTAGGTACTGGAATCATAAAGAAGTTCTCCAGAAGTTGGGTGAAGCAATGGGTCTTGCAGATTCAGGAGATGCAGCCATTTCTGTTGGTAAGGCTGCAGCCGATGAAGATGATGAAGTAGGGAATGAGGATGAGTCAATTGTACATCATTGTGCTAGTGTTGGTGATGTTGAGGTAGGACAGAGTGAATTTTTGTACATGTATTTTTCGCCTTTGATAGATAATCTAAAAAGTCTCGACTGTATTTGTGGTTTAGGGTCTGAAAACTGCACTAGCCTCTGGTGCTGACAAGGATGAAGAAGATGCAGAGGGGAGGACGGCATTACATTTTGCATGTGGTTATGGCGAGGTATGATAATTTTATAATTGAAATCTGGGTAGTCCCTACTGCTGCATTGCCTGACTAATGAAGTAGTTTTGTCTATCGAGGACAAACTTGTGTGGAAAATCTGATGGGTTTAATAACTGATTGTTACAAGTATTCAATACTAGTCTCAAATGCCGGTGGACACCTCTAGTCTAGTAGTTTAGGAGAGTTTGTAGGAGATTGGGTTATTGGGCTAGTTTTAGGTTATGTTTCTTAGAAAAGATTTCAGGCAAAGGGATAGATTCCATGTCATGTTTTTTACCCGGGGGTAAAGCTAATACACTAGTGATTTTATTATTGTAGATGAAATGTGCACAAATCCTAGTTGAAGCTGGAGCAAGAGTGGATGCTTTGGACAAGAATAAGAATACTGCACTTCATTATGCAGCTGGTTATGGAAGGAAAGACTGTGTGGCCCTTCTACTGGAGAACGGGGCTGCTGTGTAAGTAAACAAACTCGTTGGGTAACCATTGATATGTATATTGACTTGTTTATGTAATTTATTTATTTTATTTTATTTTTTATGTCAGCACACTCCAAAACATGGATGGCAAGACCCCCATTGAAGTAGCCAAGCTGAACAATCAGCATGAGGTAGTAAAGTTGTTGGAGAAAGATGCGTTTTTGTGAGTTGGGAGGGGGCATTGCGCCCATGAATTAAATTGTACCTCGAGGAAAAGGGAATGGGATGAAGGTAAAGTGGTGAACTCAAAACAATAAATAAATAAAATATACTGAATACAGTTATATGAACGAAAGATCTGTAGATGAAGACTGGTAGACAACAACAATGTTTATTGTGTTTTGTTAATCACAGTTTCATCACTTAAATTCTAGAATTATTGTATAATGCTTAATTGATAAATTAATCTAATTGTAATTTGTTGGGCTTAATGCCAAAAAAGTTCGGCTTAAAAGCAATGTTTTGGAAATTAGATTGGTGGTCTAATCAGTCAAAATGTATCGGTCGTTTGTAAATAATTTATGTAAATATAAGATGAAAATGTGACCAAAAAAGAGATAAGATATCAACAATAAATGTGACAAACAAATTATAATAGTCATTTTGACCATACATAAATGGTCTACATTTATCTTGTCACGGTTGATTATTTAAGGAGTATATTTATCTTCTAGATAGATGATGATAAGATTAATATAGATTAAACAAAGTTTACTTGTGCTTCATGCAAAGAAAAGACATTTCATGTGCGACGTATACATATACCTACAGAATTTATAGTTGACAAAATGTTGTCGTTGAAGGAAGCTATATAAGTGATGAGATAAATTTAAATAAAAAGAGGAAATTCAAAGGAAAGAACAAAAAAGGTGTGAGAGAAAAAAGAAAAGGGAGGTGGGGGGGAGGCCAAGAAGCTACCATCTGCCAAACTGGAGTAAAAATAGGATCCACACTCTTCACACCGGTTTCTTACTTTCTATTTTTATTTTTCACAAATTTAAAAAGAGATTAGGGCAATTGACATTTTCCAAATACTTTAACAATCGATGATCTACTACTCACCATGTCATTCGTTCTTGTTCAAAGAGAATTAAATCGTAAATATATAAATTTATGTAACTATTAATAAAAAAAGAAAATTGGAACATAATTCGGATCCAACTACTGTATATAAAGTCGTGATCGTTCAAAATTTACATGTTTCAGATTTTCTCGTATATCTTGCTCTGAGCTGCCTCTGCGTGCGGGGGCAGGATCGGAGATTGTTTGGTCGGCGAAGTTTCAGATCTGTCTTTGTAGTCCAATCGACTGGTAATATTCGATTTGGATTGCGACAATGGAGGCAGAGAAGAAACATTCATCAGCCGTTTCTAATGTGGGAGCTTGGGCAATGAACGTTATTAGCTCCGTCGGGTTAATCATGGTCAACAAGCAACTCATGTCCCCTACCGGTCATGCCTTCGCTTTTGGTCTGTTTCCTTTATTTCCTTCTTTTTCGGTTTCTTTCTCAAATGTTACGTCGTTATCGTGATTGAATTTCTCGAAATTTTGATTAGCCGAATTCCTGTTGGGTTCCGATGCGTAAATAAATGAAATTCTGGGGGAAATGGCAAACCGTTTGGGCACATTCCCTTTCTCGATTGAGTTGGCGCCAATCTACCACCATGTTTTTGCTTTCTTTCTATTTAAACTTCTTTCTCTAGCTTTCAGCAATTGCGTATATGCTGGATGAAAGACTTTTATCCTTCCGATTTTGCTTTTTCTTTGGCTTTATCAAGCAAGAAAACAATTCCTCTTCAAATTCATATCAAGTTTTAGATAATTTATACGTAACCATGCATTTCATAATCCAAAACCAATTCCAAATCTTCAAATTCATGTTCCCTTCTGTTTTTGCGTGTATATATATACACACAAATCAACTGCTGGAGCTGAACCACCTGTAAATTTACTTCATCACTCCATTCGTCTATTGACTCTCCTGGTCGTTTCGCCTCGAACCCTCCTTTCCTTGATTCATGGCATGGCCATGATAGATACACACAATTTTCAACAATCCTAGTCTATGCTTCTGCTTGTAATCTTCTTTACTTCTATCCCTTAACTTCAAAAATTTTTTATGGGATGATGAGTTGAGATGACTATTGATCTTCCAGAATCTTAATAATATCTTTGTATTCAATCTGAAAGCTCAGATTAGCCTAAGACAATGAAATTATTATATATTTCCATCCCAATTTATCAAATCTGAGAAAGGCGCTACCTTTTTCTTTTGCTAATATTGTAATTTTTAACATTTCGTTGTAGTTTTGCCCATCTGGACTGGTCTTGCCATGTTTTAGCCTCTGTAAATCTAAAAATGTCCTGCTTTTACAGCGACAACATTAACTGGGTTCCACTTTTGTACAACTGCCTTAATCGGTTTGGTGTCAAATGCCACTGGTTACACAACAAAAAAGAATGTTCCTTTGTGGGAGCTTCTTTGGTTCTCGGTTGTTGCCAATACTTCAATTACCGCGATGAACTTGAGCCTCATGTTGAATTCAGTTGGATTTTATCAGGTAAAATGACTCTTTACTGAACATAACAGGAGAAAGATAGTACTAACTTTCATTCCTATTTACTTGATAAAAGTTCAAGTTCTTATCTTGGGTATCATCATTATGATTTAGATTTTAAAGCTAATCCTCCATGTTTATCATTGTAATACAGATTTCAAAGCTAAGTATGATTCCTGTTGTTTGCTTTCTGGAATGGCTCCTCAATGGTAAACATTACTCGAGTAAAGTCAAGATGGCAGTGGTGGTGGTGGTGGTGATTGGTGTAGGTGTTTGTACAGTTACTGATGTAAAAATTAATTCGCATGGATTTCTTTGTGCCTGTGTAGCTGTCCTATCTACCTCCTTACAACAAATTGTAAGCATTTCTCATTCTACCATTCTTTTGTTTGCTTGAAGGCATCTCTCCTTTACCCCTTTGATCATCATTTAATACTCAATGTATGCTTCTGTTTGTATTGATTAACAATGTTTGTGGAATAGTCAATTGGGTCCTTACAGAAGAAGTACTCAATAGGATCTTTTGAACTGCTTAGCCAAACAGCTCCAATCCAAGCTTTATCTCTTTTGTTGCTTGGTCCATTCGTTGATTACTTCCTCACTGGCAAGTTACTAGCAAGTTATAAGATCTCCACAGCTGCATTTGTAAGTATTCCTTGTCTCTTAAAAACAAAGTTGACGATTTTTATGAGGAGAAATCTGACATGAGTATGAAATGGGGGGGGGGGGAATGTGCAGTTTTTCATAGTACTGTCATGTTCCTTAGCTGTTTTCTGCAACATAAGCCAGTACCTGTGCATTGGACGATTCTCGGCGGTGTCTTTCCAAGTGCTAGGACACATGAAAACAGTATGCGTGTTGATATTAGGATGGATGCTGTTTGACTCAGAGCTGACATTGAAAAACATACTAGGGATGAGCATAGCTGTGAATGGGATGATAATATATAGTTGGGCAGTTGAGGGAGATAAGCCAATGCACTACCGAAAAGATGCTACATCAGATGTAAAGCTACTGATAAAGCAAGTGGACGGCTCATCACTACTCAAGGACGTTGAGCTTGGCAAATCTCAAGGATAGTTGTTGCCCAAAATCTTAGGGATTTTTGTTTTTCCAATAACTGGCTAACCACTTCTTCTTCAAAAATCTTCAATTTTTTCTCTTTATTCATTTTTTTCCTCCTTTTATTTCTTGATATTTCGTTGTAGTTTAAGTTATAATGGAAAATGATTTTTTCCT